>NW_025423505.1:384139-390617 GCF_020740685.1 Jaculus jaculus
GCCATTTCTCAAGTCCCCATTGTGGTTTCACAGTGGGGCACTATGATGTCACACTTGGCTATTTGGTTTGACAGTTTGACACTGTGATAGCACAGTGAAACACTGTTATGTCACAGGGTGGCCTTGTGATTTGACCATTGGGCATTGTTATGTCACCGTAGAGCATTGTGATATTACTATGGGGAATTCTTAGTCACTGTAAGTCATTTTGATGTGACATTGGCCATGAGATGTCACAATTGGGCAGTATGATGTGACAGTAGGGTACTGTGGTGTTGGAGTGGAGCCCCACATTGAGGCTTTGTGATGTCACAAGGGGCTTTGTGATGTCACAGTAGGTATTGTGATGCAACACTTTGGCATTGTTGCATATGGTGATATCATAGATGGGCATTGTTATGTGACACTTGGGCATTGTGATGTCAGAGAGAGTACAGTGATTTCACAAAGGGATATTGTGAAAAAACAGTGGAGTACTATGATGTCATATTGATATTGTGATGTCACAGTGGTGCATTGTGATGGGACAGGGCAGTGGGGTGTTGTGATGCCACAGCTTGGCATTGTGAACTGACAAGGGGATTACCATGTCATAGTGGAGCATTATGATATCATAGTTGGGCATTGTGATGTCACAGTGTTGTGAAACAGTTGGCCATAGTTGGGTATTGTTTTATATAACCGTGGGGTGTTTTGATGTCACAGAAAGGTATTGAAGGTATTGTGATATCACTGTGGGGCATTCCTATGTCACATTTGGGCATTGTGATGTGACGGTATGGTATAATGATTTCACAGTGGGACATTTTGATCTTACAGTGGCATATTGTGAGAGAGCAACATTGTGATGTTATAATTAATCATAGTAATGTCACAGTGGGCAATGTGAAGAGAGAATGGGACATTGGTATATCACACTTGGGCATTGTGAAGTGCCAATGAAGTATTGTGATGTCACAGTTTGACATTGTCATGTGACAGTTGGTTACTATCATGTCATAGTGTGGAACTGTGATGAGATAGTGGGTACTGTGATGTTTCATCAGATCATTGTGATATCACATTGGGGCATTGTGAAGTCACATTTGGACTGTGTGAAATTACAGTGGGCCAATGTGATGTCACAGTGGTCTTTGTGTTGTCAAAGAAGGGTATTGTGATATGACAATGAGGTTTTGTGAACCCATAGTTTTGGTCATTATAATTGGACAGTTTGGCATTGGGATGCCATAGTTTTTCATGGTGATGTCACTGTATGGCATTGTGATGTGTGAATGGGGTATTGTAACATCATAGTGAAATCACAATGAGGTATTGTGATTTTTTGTGATCTTTAATCCCAGCACTCAGGAGACAGAGGTGCAAGGATCACCATGAGTTCAATGCCATCCTGGGATTTACATAGTGAATTCCAGGTTAGCCTGGGCTAGAGCAAGACCATATCTTGGAAAACAAAACAAAGCAGAAAATCTGGATCACTTTACCTAGATAATGGAACTTTTATAGTGAAGAACAAGAAACTTTTAAATCTAGGCATTTAAAGTATATACATGGAAACATCAAGTAGTTCAAAGCCAAGAACTCTCTGCTACAGGCCTCAGATGTTTTTGGATGCCATCCTTGGTCTACAGGTTGGTGGAAACTAAGATGGTTGTTTGAACATTCCAATAAACATTTTACCTGATACTAATGAGAATGTTAGATCAAGCAGGAAGGTGGGCTGTGAATACCTACTTATGGGACTGAAGGTTACCTAACAAAATTTGGTTACAAACCTCCAGCATACGAGCTTTCCACACCACAGTCTTTCCAGTCATTCAATCAGCTATGTAGGATGTTTAACACAGACATGGCTTTTTCTTTCTGGAATCTTGTTCACAAATCCAGAGCCTCAAACATCCTAAGGCAGGTGTGTAAAAAGCAGCCCAGAGTCAGCTTCTTAAATCCTTTTATAGTGCAAAACCATAGAAATCACATGGTAGGGGTTTTCAGTGTCAAGCAAGCATGGCGACAGAAGCAGACTAGTAGTTACAGTTAAACTACTTTCCCAGAATACTATGAATACACAATCTTGGGAACAGTAACCAGGGAGGAATTTGTGGCCCCAGCTCAGACAAAGAAACAGAAACTTAATCATTACATAACAATAGATCTTGCTGTTAAAATGGAGTCAGGTTGGCTCTTCACAAACCCATGGTCTCTTATATACTGAGCAAGAACTTTTGCACCAAGCTACATCATTAGCTGTTTTTATTTTCACTTAGAGATTAGATCTCACTATGTATCAGACTCAGGATGGTCCTACCTCAGCCTCCTCTATTGGATTTACAAGTGTGCACCACAATGCTCAGCTCTCTCTTACACATGATGGTGGTCAGTCATTTAATGTGAGGGTTATAAAAGTTAATATGTACTATAGTTTATGTTATTGTGGTAATGTAAACATAATGTCAAAATCATCCTTTAAAGAATGTTAAGTAGAAACTTGTGTGGCTTCAAATATTTAAGCATCACACCCATCTATTGTCATACCTTTTTTAGATTCCCAAAAGGAACTCTACAATTTCTCCACACCGTTGCCAGAACTTCCTTTATTTATTTACTTTTATTTTTAAAATATTTTATTTATTTATGTACTTATTTGTTTATGAGAGATAGAAGGAGGGATAGAGAGAGAGAGAATAAGACTTTAAGGGCCTCTATCCACTGCAAACAAACTCCAGACGCATTTGCTACCTTGTGCATCAGCTTACATGGGTACTAATTAACCAAGCCTGGATCCTTTAGATTCACAGGCAAGGAACTTAATCACTAAGCAATATCTTTCACTTTATTTATTTACTTATTTAGTTTGGTTTTTCAAGGTAGGGTCTCATTGTAGCCCAGGCTGACATAGAATTCAATATGCAATCCCAAGCCAGCCTCAAATCACAGTGATTCTCCTACCTTAGCTTTCCAAGTACTAGTATTAAAGGAATGCACTACAATGCCTAACATTTTTTTTCTATTTTATTGTGTCCTTTTCTAATGAGTAGACACAAGGAGTCCTGAAGAATGTATCTGTATATCTTACATACACAACAAGAGATTTGTTTCCATGGTGATTCTAAATGTTGCCAAGTTCATAACCAAGGAAGAATCATCACACCAAGGGAGCATTTTGGGAGTCAGGAGCCTGCCCTGGAGATTGGACAAGAACCTTGATCATGTTCCTGTCCTGTTCTGTACCTTTCCTTCAATTTGTACCTGGATGTGTAGATCCCAATAGTTTGAACCCAGGAGTGGCTATCAGCAGGTTCACCATGCAACAACATTCACACCTTACGTGTTTGTTTTGTGAGATTTTTCTGAGGAGGCTTAAATAAACATCTACTCACTTCATATAGGGTTACAAATCACAGGAAGAAAGTAAACCTTCCATAGAAGTGGAGCTTGTTGCAACAGTGATTTAAGTTAGGGATGTTTATTTAGGAGCATGAGAGAGGGGTAATTAACAAGGGCACAAACAACTGATGGGCAGATACATCATAGAAGAAAATATCTCTTTCTTAAATAACCCTTTGTGTATATATGTGAGTGTTCTGTGTTGAATATGTGTGTGTGTGCATGTGTGTATGAGTGTGTGTGCATTTTCCCTTACAGGGCATTATGTTCTTCTCTGCTATAATTTCCACTCTTCTCTGTTGGCCAGAGCTGAAAGTAGGGTGTCCCACTTTATAGTTCTTCCACCCATTCTCATTTTGAATTGGATTCTCTTGAAATGCAGGAGCTTTTTAGTAAAGCCTAGGGAAATTCCATGAGCTGTTCTCCCCTTTGTAGGACTGAGGTTATCAAATTTTATGGACATTCTCAGCTGTTTATGTGGGATCCGGAAATTCAAATTTGACCTGTTGTACGGCCTACTATATCCTCATGTTTGTAGAGAAAATGCACATAAATTTTCATTTCTCAGCTTTAAACTGTGTGTAAATTCTTGTTGGGGCTTTGTGAGGCCTCTCTTCTAGTAACAATAACCATCCTTAAAGAGGTGGAGAGCTTTGGAACCAGGCTCTCCTCCTTGGTGGAAAGTTACAGGCCACAGTCACTGATAGTTCAACAGACAGTGGTTCTGCTATGTATGGAGGACAGCAGTCCATGCTACTATTTTTTTCTTTTGCAAGCTGTGCCGCACAGGCCCTTACTCACATTTTTTCTTATCTTTCATTTTAAACTGTCAGCTTGAATTACCATCACTTTACACCCAATTCAATGAACCTATTTTGAATGATTTCTATCATTTCATTCTTTCTCTTGTCTCAATAAAAGGTCTCTATGAAAAGTCCTTCTAGAAATTTCCAGAGAACATCCTTAGACAATCTCAGTAACTGTCATTGTCTTAGATCCTTTCTCCCCAGTCCTCAGCTTCTGCCTTCATTATGGCTGCAGTTCTTCATCGTGTAGCTCCTTGAAAGAGTTGGGCCTCTTCATCACTGCCCCCTGCTCCTGCTTCTAATCCCCCTTTACCAATCACACACTGAGGTTGAGACCCATATGCCATTTAGAGAAATGATGCATTTGCTTTCAAAGAGCAAGTACAATGACTAAGTCTTTCAGAGTTGTTCTTTCTTTTTATTGTTATTTTTTGAGACAATATCAAGTAGCTCAGTCTGTCTAAAACATACTATGTAGGCAAGGACAGACTTGAAATTTTGATGTTCCTGTTATCATCTCCTTATTTCTGTTTATGTGATTAGTGGATATTGAACTCGGGGTCATGCATGTTAGGCAAACCCTCTGTTGACTGAACCACATTCTCAGCCCCTGTCTGATTCTTTTTCAGTTTTCCCTTGGCTGAAATCTCTGAACTTAATATTACACTAGAATAATTCCCTTACATAACACACATACACATTTATTCTTTTGAGATATTTAGATTTAACTTTATGCTTTCATACCATAAGCATATTATATGTTATGTTTGGGCTAAAGTTTCTAGATAGATGAAAATAGAAAAAAACACATTCAATATGGATTTAACTAAACACACACACACACACACACACACAAAGCCAAGTCCGGAAGCTGGTGTGATGGATGAGTAGATAGAGATCCCATAGATAGCAGTAGTAAACCTCTACCATCTCAGAGTGCCTACTGGAAAAGGGTTACAGAGACATGAGAATCCTCTGAAAGCTCATAAATAAGCTAGCCTCAAAAACACAGCGGTGAACAATGAGGCCCTGCTACAGACAAGATCAAAGGCAAGAACTGCCAGGGAAAATTGTCCTCTAACCTCCACAAACACATCATGGTACATGCACACCCGATGCACTTAGCAATTTTCACAGCTGTGAAGATTATGTACATAATCTTCACAGCTGTGAAAAACATGAATGTAATTGTTTAGCTCTAATTCCTTAGCAATTGGCACATACTACAAATTGTTGCCTGGTGTGTAAATAAATGACATAACTAGTATGTTAGTGAACCTTTTGATAGTCACACTTCAGAGCTGCAGAATTTAGTACTGCAAAAATCACATAAAAATATTGGTGGGCTGGAGAGATGGCTTAGGGGTTAAGCGCTTGCCGGTGAAGCCTGTGAATCCTGGTTCAAGACTCAATTCCCCAGGACCCATGTTAGCCAGATGCACAAGGGGGCACACACGTTTGGAGTTCGTTTGCAGTGGCTGGAAGCCCTGGTGTGCCCATTCTCTCTCTCTCTCTCTGCCTGCCTGTCTTTCTCTCTCTCTCTCAAATAAATAAATAAAAATAAACAAAAAGTATATTGGTAATATTTTAAGTAAATTTAAGTTTTTTGTGTTGGATGAAATTCACAGCTATCGTGGTCTACAGTTGGAATGTCTCAAAGAGGGAAAAAACAGCTTGCTGAAAACAACAGAGCTCTAACTGCCATCATAGATGTACAGAAAATGATGAAGTAGAGCTGGGCATGGTGGCGCACGCCTTTAATCCTAGCACTCGGGAGGCAGAGGTAGGAGAATCGCTGTGAGTTTGAGCCCACCCTGTCATTACATAGTTAATTCCAGGAGAGCCTGAGCTAGAGTGAAACCCCACCTCAAAAAACAAAGAAAGAAAAAGAAAGAAAGAAAGAAAAAAGAAATGTAAAGTAGAAGGCATTGGAATGGTGAGGTTGTAGGTAGACTTAGTTCCTTTGTTCCTTTGTGTTTATTTCATATTACAGTGAATAAAATTTGGAGTGTTCAATGCCCAAGAAAATCTGCACCCTTGAATTCAGAGGTAGAATCTTAATTCCCAATGACAAAGTAAAGTGTCTGAACAAGAGTGAGAACAAAAGAAGTGAGCTTGATGAAAACTCATGAATTGCACCAAGGGAAGGTTCATACCCCTTCATCACACCTGTATATGCAGTGTGGGTTTGTGCACTAAATTGTCCCTTAGGCTACTTGCTGAGAGCATTCATTATTTGATAACAAATGAGGGAGCCTACACCTTATGTTTTTCTCAAACATATATGT
>NW_025423505.1:390717-530454 GCF_020740685.1 Jaculus jaculus
TCCACTCCCTAAAATTACCTGATACTAAGTTATTAAAAGAAAATCTCTTACACAGGGTAAGAGATTTGTTTCAATGATAATTTACCAACTACCTCTCAAGCAGTGAAACACAACCATTATTCCCAAGTTATTATTGTGATTGTTATTATTTGTTTTATCTTTTTAAAATTTTATTAGATATGCACATATTTAGTATGTAAACAAAACATGTTGGCACCATCCTTTCCCTCCTCCCTGCCCCTTTTCTGAAGAGGCCTTTCTCATTGAGGATGCAGGTGAACTTCATGGGATTGTGGGTCATGCATTATGGGGGTGCAGGAAGAGGCAGGCTTCCACCCCCTCTTCCACAAAATTCCCTGAGCCATGCTGGGATCATTTAAATTCTACTTCAGCAATGGGAGCTTAGGAGCCTCTGTATCCGTGGTTTGGTAGGTATGAGTGTCTTCAGTGTCTATCTCCTTCACCCTTGTGCTGATATCAGATTCAAAGGAAAGCAACACTCTTGCTCATTTCCCCAGTTCCTCTGTGGCTTCAGCTGGGGCTGGGGTAGAGTGGACTGGGTCATTTATCTCCTCAGGTCCACTTCTCATCTTAAAAAGAGAAGCAGATTCTCCAACAGAAAGTAAAGTCAGCACAGGTTAAATGGATAACCATTATTAATTTAGAGAGAATTTAAAGTGGGTAGACCCTCTTATAGCCCAAGATTAGTAGAAACTTGACAATGGAAAGTAGAATCATTATCTGCATATGATTCTGACTTGTTTTCCAGTTCCAGATATGGTTTCCTTTCCACTGAGCAGATCTGTTAGCTAATCCAAGAGCAGATGCTTACTCACCATGGCAGTGGGCTAGTATTGCTCTTGTGTGAGTATCATGTCACATTATTTGTTTCTGAGTTGCTTAGATTTTGAGTTGCTTGGATAGATTTTAGCCACTTTCCCCCATAGCTCATGTAGCACCTTCTAGCACTAGATGGGATAAGTGTCTTGGAACTGGCTCTCTTCTAGATTCCAACCAGGTCTCTTGATGGTCTGTGCTGACAACATAGGGTGTCTTCAGCAGTAAGTCTAACCATTAATCTCTGATGGGGAAGCAAGTGCTCTGACAGAATTGTGTCTTATTTGTTTTTCAAGACCTAGTAAGTCTCTGTGATCAACAGCTCATTATGGATGTAAACCACATACTGGTACAGGTATTAGGCCAGCACCAAGGGAAAAGACAAAAATAGAAAGAGAGAGAAGAAAAAGAAACAAGGAAATTTAAGGTTAGGTTTTGTCTCACCCTTTCCAGGGCCCTTTGGTTCATGTGCTCCCCCTAAGATCCTCTTGATAGTTCCACCTTTTAGTCTGCCTTCCAGAACATACGATTCTATGGTAACAGTTCAAATTGTTTTCAGTTTTGTGTTCCCCTCCCGCCCTTCCCACAAGCCCTACTCTCCCTGTTGTCCAAGCCTCAAGATGCTATTCAGGTATGTCAGCCACTCAGGCTGATCAAGGTCAGGAACCACAGATGAATGAGATCATGAAATGATTCTTTCTGTGATCGTGTGAATTCACTTAGAATGATCTGTTCCAAGTTTGACCATTTTTCAACAGATTTCATTGTGTCAATTTTTTTTTCTTAATTCTGTGTAGAATTCAATCATGTAGATATACCACATCTTGGTTATCCATTCATCCAATGATGGGCAACTGGGTTGATTCCAATTTTTAGCTATTACGAACTAAGTAGCTATAAACTTGTTTGAGCAAATATATCTGAACTGAGATGTGGAGCTTTTAGAGTAAATGCCCAGTAAAGGAATAACAGAGTCTGTTGATAACTGTATATTCATCCTTTTCAGGAGTCTCCATATTGATTTCCACAGTGGTTGTACCAGTTTATATTCCCACCAACAGTGAATGAGTATTCCTATTTCTCCCCATCCTAGACAGCATTTGTTTTCATTTGATTTTGTTTTAAGTTTTCTATCCTTACTGGGGTAAGGTGGAATTTCATATCCGTTTTAATTTGCATTTCATTAGTGGTTAAGGATGTTGAACATTTTCTTAAGTGTGTGTTAGCCATTTGTAATTCTTCCTCTGAAACACCCTATTTAGTTCTCTGCCCCACTTTTGGAATGCGTTGTTTGATTTTTTATTGTTTAGGTTTTTTTTTTTTTTAAATTCTTTGTAGATTCTAGATACTAGGTTTCTGTCAGTGGTGTAGCTGGAAAAGATTTTCTCCCATTCATTGGGTAACCTACTGGCTCTGCTCCTGGTGTGTCTGTGCAAAATCTTTTCAGCTTCATGAGATCCCATTGGTTGAGTGCTTGTTTAATTTCTTGGGCTACTGGGGTTTTCTTTAGATAGTCTTTTCCCAGTTCTATATCATAGAGTGCCTCCAATTTTTTTTTCTTGCAGTAGTTGAGGAATTTCAAGACTTATATTAAGGTCTTTAATCCACTTGGACTTGATTTTTGTGTACGGCAAAGTGAGTGGGTCTAATTTCGTTTTTCTACCTATGGTCATACAATTTGTCCAACACCATTTGTTGAAAATGCTGTCTGTCTTTTCTCCAGTCTACATTATTGGAACCTTTGTCAAAGATCAGACAGCTGTAGTTACTTCACCCAAGGCCTAGGTCTTCAATTCTGTTCCATTGGTCTATGTTTCTATTTTTGTTCCACTACCAGGCTGTTTTTGTCATTATGACTTTGCAATATAGCTATAGATCAGTTTTTTTTATTTTCTTTTGCTGAGGTTGTTTAGATATCTGAAGCCTTCTGCCATTCTATATGAATTTTGAGATCATTTTTTTAATCTCTGTGAAGAATGGTGCTGATATTTTTATTGGTATTGTGTTAAATATGTGTATTGCTTTTGGTAGAATTGCCATTTTCACAATATTAATTCTACTTATCCAGGAGCATTGGAGACTTTTCATCTTCTGATCTCCTCCTCTATTTATTTCTTGAATGTTTTTATGTTCTCATTATATAGGTCTTTAACATTCTTGGTTTATGTTTTTCCAAGGTATTTGATTTTTGTTGATATTGAAAATGGGAAAGCCTCGCTGATTTCTTTCTGGTATATTTGTCCTTTGCACATAGAAAAGCTACTGATTTGCAGCAGTGGTACTATGCTGAAGAGCACTGGTGAGAGTGGGCTCCCATTTTTCCCATGTTTTGATCATGATCCCGTGTTTTTTGTCAAAGGTATTCTCTGCATCAATTGAAATGATCATGTGGTTCTTATGGTTATGTTTATTAAAGTGGTGTATTACATTGACCAATTTCCATATGTTAAACTATCCCTGAATCCCTGGGATGAAGCCTACTTGTTCAAGGTGGATAATGATGTGTTGTTAAATTCAGTTTGCAAGAATTTTATTTAGGATCTGTGTATTTAAGTTCATTAGAAATATAGACTTATGGTTTTCTTCTCTTGTTGCATCTGTCTCATTTGGTATTAGGGTGTTGCTAGCTTCATAAAAGGAGTCAAGGGAGAATTCCTTGGTCTCTGATTATGTGGAACAGTTATAGAAAAATTGGTTTCAATTCTTCAGTGAAGGTTTGATAGAATTCAGCTGAGAAGCCATCTGGTCATGAACTTTTCTTTTTTGGGAGGTTTTTTAACACCGTTTCAGTCTCCATGGATATGTCAGTTTTGTTTAGGAGATTAATCTGCTCTGACGTTAGTCTTGGTAGGTGGTATGTGTCTAGGAATCCAACCATTTATTCTGTATTATTTAATATGGTGGAGTAGAGGTTTTGGAAGTATGCCCTGATGATTCTTCCAATTTCCTTGATGTCTGTTGTGATCTCTCCTTTTTCATTTCTGATTTTGTTAATTTGAGACTTTTCTTTTTTGTTTGACTAATTTGGCTATCTTTCTTAATGTGTTGAGATTTTTTTTTTCACCAATAGTTAATGGAGTCAAACCTATTCCAAGCCAGAAGCAAACACTATGACTCTATCTTCTTGCTATCTAGAAAGTCAACAGGAGTGTGTTCCAGCACACAAGTGCTTTCATTGTTTGTCAGGGAGGCAAAAAGCATGTCCATTGTCCCCAAAGTTTCTAGCAGTTCTCTCTGGTAATCCATCTCTTTTTCTATATGTCCTTGAAGTACTAAAAACATTTTATCAACTACTTGTGACTGACCAATCACAGGCAGATATATATCAATAATTATTTCAGCAGCATTGATCAAACCAGGGGCAATCTTGGCTGAGACAGATTCCTTATCAAAAAATTAAGAACACGAGTAATTTCCTTTTCATCCTGACCTACCAGAGCATTTGCAAGGACTCCTCTTCGATTTAACTCCTTTATGATGGACACTGTAACCTCAGGTGTCTTTATTACACAGTTAGGCTCAAGGGCTCTGTCAAGAGCCTTTGAGATCCGAAAGTTTTCCAGATCCTTGTCATACCATTCTAGGTGCTTTTTTGTTGGCCTGTTGATAAAAATGTCATCCCAATGCTTCATATAATATTTTCCTTTAATAGAAGTTCGATATGCAGGCCTCCTTCTCCTTGGAAGAGAATCTTTCTTTGTTTCAAATTTCTGATGTTTAACATTCACTATCCCATTGGTCATCCAACAACAATTGGCTCATCTTCATGAGCAAGTGCAAGACTTAAACTTGAATCTGTGTAATCAATTGAAGCTGTGCACTACTTTGTAGGACACTGTGCTGTGCACTTTGACTTTCCTATCCATTGAGCGAGAGAGCAACCTCTGTCCTGAGCTGCTCAAACATAAACATGTCACAGTCCCTGTGATGATTTTTCAAAGACACAAGCAACTACCCTCCTTTGAACACATGTCCCAGACTTTAACATAATGAACTCCTGAAGATACCAGAAACCCTCCAGAGGGGAAAAGCAGGACACTCTCCACAGCCTGCCCATGCTTGACACAGAAAACATTTTTACTTGTTCACACATCAAACATCTTCACAGTATGATCGAATTGCCCTGTTACAAAGAGATCAGTTTACTAGGATATCCACACCACACATAGTCAGAATGTTCTTTGAATGTCAGAATCTCTTTGGCATTTGGAATATCCCATAATTTAACTATATAATCATCAGCCCCAGAGACCACATTGTATTTGTCAAATGTAAAGTCTACTGTGTGAACTGCTTTTGTATGGTCTTCAAACTGCCTGAGGGGAGCCCTCTCATGTATATCAAGAAGCTGAACTCTACCATCTTCACTACCAGCTACAAGCAATTGGACATCATGTCGAAAAGTAGCACAGTATGCTGTGTCTTTAAAATGGGAAAAGATTTTTATAGGTTCTTGGGAGTATTGGCCATAAATATGAGTTCTTGAGGAAACTGTGACCGCATAGTTATATGGAGGCTGGGAAGAAAAGTCTACTTTTGACACTGCACCAAATTCCTTAATATGTTCAGGAGTCTTATAGTTGTTCCAGTACAAAGTATCTTGAGTGACCTTTTCATCAAGTACAGGATATGTTTGAGTAGCTACAGGTATATAACTAGCCATGATTTCATATAATTGCATTGCTGTCCAGTGGCCAATAATCTCCACGGGGCTGCAGGGACATGCCAACTCCCAAGGACAATTTTCCGGTCTCGGCCAGCACTCTGTCCACCACACTGCTCTTGAAATCACTCCTCACTTGATTTTTTGAACTTAGCAAAGTTTTTTGCCCTCCCAATCAATTCCTTCTGTCTTATGTTCCAGATCAGAGGTTCTTTCTTTCACATGAGTAACTCTATTGGTAAGGGGTTCTAAAGAGGTTTTTATAATATCTATTTGGTTTTTGTCTTCTGTTGTGTTACTTTGCATCATGTCCATCTCTTTTTTGAGGTACAAGTTTGAGTTCTGATTTTCTTGGTGCTTCCTGGAGTTCATTCTTGCATTTGTTCAGTCTTCATTGAGCTTAATCAATCGGTTGTTGAGAGCTTCCATTTCTTGACTTACCTTCAATTAATTCATAGCTCTTGGGAGCGTTCTAATGTTTTCTTCAATCAAGTTGAGCCTACTGTCAAAAGCTGAATGCTCCAGGAAATATTCTGTTCAATTTCATTGATACAACTGCTGGTTCCTTGATGGTTTGCTTCCAGTTCAGTTATTTTATTTATTTTTTTGATCAGGGTGTTGTTGGTTGTTGTGTTTTCATTTTGTGAATGATTTTTTTGTTGATTTCTTTAGGATTTAATTGGAGGCTTCCATTGTCACACTAGGCATTCTTGGTGGCGATCTGTCCTTTTTCTGACTTTTGTTGGCTTTTATGCATTGTTGTCTACCCATTTTAGGAAGACTTTTTATTTTATTGAGGAGGAAGCAAGTTTTTGTACTTTGACCCATGCACCTTCTGCATCAGGTTAACAGGGATGTTGGTACCCAGTGGCCAGTCAGGATACCAGAACAAAAGTCCTGATTTTACAGCTCACACAGGGACCAGGCCTGCCCAAGCAAGGTACAATGGGATCTACCAGGACCAGGGTACTGGGAGGAGCCAGGGAACAGGCATCTGGCCTAGTTATTCCATGCCATGCCCTCCAGCTCACAGACCATCACAGGGAACCCAGACCAGAGAGGTGAGAAGATCCCAGGAACAGGGGCCTGGCCTCCTCGTTGCACACTGCCATGCCCGCCCACACATTGACAGGCACAGGGAACCCAGATCAGGGAGGGGGGAGGAACCTGGCAACAGGGGTCTGGCCTACTCATTCTCATTCCAGACTGCTGTGTGTTCACCCTCCCACTGCACAGGGAACCAGACTGGGGAGGGTTTTGTTTTTATTTTTGTTTTTGTTTTTGAGGTAGGTTTGAGCTCCAGCCTAGGCTGACCCGGAATTTACCACCTAAGTTCTGGGATGAAAGGTGTGTAAAGGAATGACTGAGAGATGAAAATACAGTTTAGAAAATTGGGGCTCCTTCTTAGTTGCTAGAAGGTGATTGTCATACTAAGAGACAGGCATAAATTTTATGCCAAAAAAAAAAATGAGAGCGCCAGATGGCAGCTTCTGCTCAGGATCCATAGTGTATAGGATGGCTGAGCTGACCATATTGCCCATCCAACATGTCTTAGGAGAGGATCATGCACGATTTAGCCATTTTCTCCATCATCTGCTGTCACCCACCCATGTGCCACATGACTTGGATTTTACTGAGTTCCCACACTAAGAAAACAAAACAAACGAACAAACAAAAAAACATTTGGGGCTGGAGAGATGTCTTAGTGGTTAAGGTGCTTGCCTGTGAAGCCTAGGAACCAATGTTCAACTTCCCAGATTCCACATAAGTTAGACAAAGGTATGGCAAGTGTAAGGTTGCACATATCCACTAGGTGGTGCAAGTAGCTGGAATTCTTTTGCAGTGGCTGAGACCCTAGTGTGCCAATTCTCTCTCACTCTTACTTTATCTAAAACAAAAAAAATACATTTGATAGATCCTTTGGCTGACTTTGATTACTAAACTAATGAAGAAGAAAAACATGTTTTAAGTAAAATTCAGCTTTCATAGTAAAAAATTATCCCATTTTGTATGTGTGTGAATTAGGTACAAGGGTGTTTTTGTGTTCATGTGTGTGTGTAAATATCTGTGTATGGGACTATAAGTGTGGACCATGCTTCTGTGGTATATTGTGTGTGTCTGTGTGTACATGCATGTGTGTTGATATTTGTATGAGGGGTGCATGTATGGGTGTGTATCGATACATGTGTCAGTCTCTATTTGCCTATGTGTGGTATGTGCATACAAGTGCATGCATTTATATATATGTATACATTCATATGTAAGTCTGTGGTCTGTGGGCACTTATATGTGTATGTTGTTGTATGCATATACATAGTCAATGCATATACATGTATGTGGGTATGCATGCATATCTGTGTGTGTTTTACATATTCATGGGTGTTATACACATTCATGTGTGTTATACATGTTCATGTGGGTCATATATGTTCATGTGTGTTATACATATTTGTGTGTGTTATACATATTCATTTATGTCATACATGGTCATGTGTGTTATATGTATTCATGAGTGTGCTTGAATGTGTATGTGTGCCCCTGAAGAGGTATGGCTGTTTCCATATCATGTGTGCCTCTATGAATAGAATACTCAGTAGATATGGATTAATTTGTCTATTTGTTTATTTATTTATTTATTTATTATTTGTGTGTATATATAATAAGCTTTCTATAAAATTAAAGCTTTACCATACAATGGGGACTGATTTGGTTTTTTTTTGTGGTTGTTAACTTGAAGGGACTTAAATTGCCATGCTCAAAATCCTTGAGTCATGCTTATGAGGGAATTTCTAAAATAGGTGGGAAGATTCAGCCTAACTATGGGTGGTACCATTCCATGGGATGGGACTCTGGACTGCATAAAAAGGAGAAAACATGCCTGGTGATATGGCTCATTGGTTAAGGTGCTTGCATGCAAAGCCTACTGACCTGGGTTCAATGCCCAGTACCTACATAAAGCCAGATGTTCAAAGTGGTGCATGTGTCTGGAATTTGTTTGCAGTGGTTAGAGGCCCTGGCATACTCATTCTCACTCTTTCTTTCTCTTTTTCTTTCTATTTCTCAGTGCTTGTAAATAAATGAGTAAATAAATAAATAAACCAGAAAAATTTAAGGGTCAGAGAAATGGTTCAGCAGTAAAAACACTTGCTTGCAAAGCCTAAGAACCCAGGTTCAATTCTTCAGCACCCAGGTAATCCAGATTTACTAGGTGGTGCATGCATCGGAAGTTTGTTTGCAGCAGCTAGAGGCCCTGGTGCCCCCATTATCTCTCAAAGAAAGGAAGAAAGGAAGAAAGGAAGGAAGGAAGGAAGGAAGGGAGGGAGGGAGAGAGGGAGGGAGGGAGGGAGGGAGGGAGGGAGGGAGGAAGGAAGGAAGGAAGGAAGGAAGGAAGGAAGGAAGGAAGGAAGGAGTTAAGGAAACTACTCTGGTTATCATGGGGATAACAAGATATCCTGACTGTAAGACTGAACCCACTGAAGGCTCAAGAATTGAAAAATGTGAATTAGATCTGAAGGAACAGTGTTTGAAGATGGTCTCTCTGCTCCCCACTGTCAGCATACAGAACCCATAACAGCTATGTTCCATGGAGGTGCCAGCTCTCATTCCAACCTTGCCACATTACTTGTGTGTTGCTGGGTTGGGGATCATGAAAGCTGACCTGGAATTCACTATATAGTCTCAGGGTGGCCTTGAGCTCATGATGATCTACCTACCTCTGCCTCCTGAGTGCTAAACTGTATGAATCTTTGAATGTAAACCCTAAGTTGCAATGTAGACCATGGAATGTTGGAGGTGTCAGGACCATAGAACATTTGCACACACCAAAGAATGAAGGTGGGCATGGTAGTGTATGCCTTTACCCCTAGCTCTCATGAGCCAGAGGTAGGAGGATCACTGTGTGTTCATGGCCTAAGGACCCATGTTTGACTCTCCAGATCCCTAGTAAGCCAGATGCACAAAGGTGAGGCAAGAGGAAGGTTGTACATGGCCACTAGGTGGCACAAGCATCTAGAGTTCAATTGCAATGGCTGAGGCCCTGGTGTGCCAATTCTCTCTCTCTTGTGCATGTGCTCTCTGTTTTTCTCTCCAAAATAAAAAATAGAAAAAATAATAATAACTTTTCTTAGTCAGTTCTTGTATGTGACACCTTCTTTACTTTATTCATTTTTCTTTATTACTGCATATTAATTATTATTACTATGTATTAGTTATAGCTAATATACAATTAATTGTATATGATAGTGTCCTTGTGACTTTTAAAATTAAGATTTAATTTATTTATTTGAGAAAAGATGCAGTTACAGAGAATGGGCATGCCATGGCCTCCAGTCACTTTAAATGAACTCCAGATGCATGCCCCACCTTGTGCATTTGGCTTTATATGTGTACCGGGGAATTGAACTTGGGTCCTTAGGCTTCACAGGAAAGTGACTTAACTGCTGAGCCATCACTCCAGCCCCCATTTGAAGTTATTTTTCCCAAGCCACTTTCATCTTATTCCTTTTTATTCTTGGCTGTCATAAAATAAGGATGGGATCTATTCCATCGTTTCATAGGTATGGACTCTTGCATTTTAATTTTGTGCTTTTACCTATCATTCAACTTTCTGCCATATGTTTGCAATGGGTTTTAAAATGTATTTTATTTGTTTTATTGTTTTTATTTATTTTAGGCATAAGGTGCTATGCGATGTATTTGCATGGATGGATTCTGGGGATTTGAACTCAGGACCTCATACAGTAGTGGCTTACACTTTGCCAACTGAGCCATTTATGCAGAGTTTTGATTTTATTTGTTTTCATCTTTATTTTTTAAATTATTTTATTTATTTGAGAGAGAGGAAAAGAGAAATAGGAGGAGAGAAAGAGTCAGGGTGGGCACACCAGGACCTTCGGCCTCTGCAAATGAACTCCAGATGCATGTGCCACCTTGTGCATCTGGTTTACATGGGTATTGTGGAATCAAACCTGGTCCTTCTGCTTTGCAGGCAAGTGCCTTAACAAATGAGTCATCAAACATCCCTAAGGACCCAGGTTTGCTTCCTCCGAACCCATGTAAAGGCAGATGTACAAGGTAGTGCATGTGTCTAGAGTTCATTTGCAGTGTCTGGACACCCTGGTGCACTCATTCTATCTCTATCTGACTCCTTCTCTATCTCCTTGAAAGTAATTTTTTTTTTAAAAAAAGAGGATTTACACTTCCCACCCAAGGGTCTATCCATTTCTGCCCACAAACATACTGTTTCCTTCATTTCTTTCTTGAAGAAGTGATCCGTCTACACCCGAAAACCTGGAGTAGCATCTATGGTCTCATAACTTTATGTTGTTGTATGTGACATGAACATCAAAAGACCTTCTCAGGGTGGCAGAGATGATTTAGCAGTTAAGGTGCTTGCCTGCAAAGCCAAAGAACAAAGGTTTGATTCCCCATTACCCATGTAAAGCCAGATGCACGAAGTGGCACATGTGTTTGGAGTTCATTTGCAGCAGCTGTAGGCCTTGGTACACACATTTTATCTCTCTCCTTCTTCATCTATTTCATATTAATAAATAAGATATTAAAAGAGACCTTCTCAGAAACCCATTGCTACTATGTAGATGTCCTCTCTAGAACGTAGACTTTCCTCCTCCATCCCTAAGCCACTATTGACTGTCTCATTTTATTTATTTTTTTTTTATTTTTTTTTTTTTAGATTTTATTTATTTATTTGAGAGCAACAGACAGAGAAACAGGCAGAGAGAGAGAGAGAGAGAGAGAATGGGCGCGCCAGGGCCTCCAGCCACTGCAAACGAACGAGCTCCAGACACGTGCGCCCCTTGTGCATCTGGCTAACGTGGGTCCTGGGGAACCAAGCCTCGAACCGGGGTCCTTAGGCTTCACAGGCAAGCGCTTAACCACTAAGCCATCTCTCCAGCCCTCATTTTATTTTTATTTTACAAATTACTAGCTTTTCTACTTAGGGTCTCACTCTGGTAAGGCTGACCTGGAATTCATTTTGTACTCTCAGGGTGGCCTCGAACTCACAGCCATAATCCTCCTACCTCTGCCTTCCCTGTGCCATAATGAAAGGTCTGCGCCACCACACCTGGCTACCATATTGTTTTAACTTGTATATATCCAAACGTTCTTTCTGTCTCAGTGAACTTACCTATTTTACATTATCTATATAAATGAAATAAAACACTGCATGACATTTGGTGTTTGGCTTCATGCATTCAACACTCACCCATGGTGTACATCAACCTGTTTTTTTAATTTCTGTTGAGGTGAGTGCATTGATGAACCACCTTTTCTTAGAGGACAAAGAATTGGCATGCCAGGGCCTCAGCCACTGCGATTGAACTCCACACACTTGCACCATATAGTGGGCATGTGCAATCTTGCGTTTGCCTCACCTGTGTACATCTGGCGAAGTGGTATCTAGGTTATTGAACATGAGTCCTTAGGCTCTTCAGGCAAGCACCTTAACTGCTAACCCATCTCTCCAGCCCAAACCAAGCCACCTTTTCTTTATCTGTTGACATACAATTTTCTTTCCATGTTCACTGGCTGTGACTGTTGCTACCACAAATACTCAGGTACATATTTTCCCTTAAAATACCAGTAATGTGCACAAAAAGTGTAAAACTACACATAAATATGTATCCCCTTTCACACAAACCACACACACACAAACAAACCTTCCCCCTAAAAACTGAGTGTTATACACCCATGTTACCTCAGTGGTTGGCTGAGATAGGAGAGTCAAGAGTTCAAGGCAAGTCTAGACTATATAGTGATCCTATCTCAAAATACAAGAGCAAACAGGAGAGGGGAGGGAGACATAAAGGAGGGGAAGGAAAGTGGTGCTGTGGCCAATGACACAGGGTTCATGTTCTAGAAGTGGGACTGCAATGCATAGACAAAGAAACTCACAACACCCATTAGACATGCAGAAGAGGGCGAACCGATGGGCTCTCTGTCACTACTGGGATAAGAGGCAATGAATCTTAGCCTACCATGTTTTTAATCTTAGGTTTATGCATATATCACAAATAGCTTATGGATGCATCATGAATAATGACTTTGACATAATACAAATTGTCTTGAGAATACTTGACTTTTTGACATGTGGTTAAAAGATAACAGGTCTGTTTTCTAGGAAGATATCTGGCTATCGTAAACAGAGCATGGGAGACTGTGGTTAGGATTTCACTTATTTTTTGTATAATTTGAGTAGGAGCAGCTGCATTCCTCAAACTGCATTGGCACACACATTTACATTTATACAATTATGTTGTCAGTAACATGGAGAGAAGACAGTGGTCTCCAACAAAGAGGGAAGGAAGGAAGGGAGCAAAATAGGGGAACGAGGAGGAAAAGAAAGGCAAGCAGGAAAAAAGAGGGGAAAGGAAAGAGAATAATGGGAAGAAGAAATGAAGGCAGGGAGAAGAAGGGGGAAAGGATGAAGAATGGAATGAAGGAAAAAGAGGTGGGAAGGAAGGAGACTAGGAAGATGGAAGGAAAGAAAGGAAGAAGAAAGTATGAAAAGAAAGGAAGGAAAGGAGAAAAAAGAGGGGGAAGGGAGGAGAAGAATAGAAGAAAAGGAAAAAGAGTGGGAAAGAAAGGAGAAGAATGGAAATAAGGTAGAAAGGAAGGAGGGAGAGAAGGAGGGAAGGAAGGGATGAAACAAAAAGGGAAAACAATGGAATAAAGGAAAAAAGAAAGGAAGGAAGGAAGGAAGGAAGGAAGGGAGGGAGGGAGGGAGGGAGGGAGGGAGAAAAAAGATGAGGAAGGGTAGAATGGTAGGAAGGAAAGAAAGAAGGAAGATATGATGGTTTGATTCATATGTCCCCCATAGACCTAAGTGTTCTAAATGCTAGGTTCCCAGCTGATGGAGATTTGGGAACTAACACCTCTTAGATGCAGTGTATTGCTGGGCTTATGTGTATCATAGCCAGTTTCCCTTTGCCAGTGTTTGGTGCACTCTCTTGTTCCAGTTGTCCACCTGATTTGGCAAGGAAGTGATATCCACTCTCTGCTCATGCTATCCTTTCACCCTATCATCGTGGAGCTTCCTCTTGAGCCTGTAAGCCAAAATAATTTTTTTTTTTCCTCCTCAAACTGCTCTTTGATGGGTGATTTCTGCCAGCAATGCAAACCTGACTGAAACAGAAGGGCAAGCAAGGAAAGCAGGTCAGGGCCTCAGAACACAGGCCTGAGTGCAGCCAATCCCTGTGGGTTGACCCGAGTGTTGTCAGTCACACACAGTGAACTTGTAACATCTTCTGGCCTGGAGTCACACTGTCCCAGGAGGCCTCCTCAGACTCTAGGAGTCTCTATATCTGCTCTCTGAGTAACAGGGTGCACAAGGTCTGTGAGCTACAAAGCCCCTGCTCCAATACAGCTGCATTCCAGGTAGCAGGAACCCCTGCATCTGCTCTCTGGGTGTGTGGTCAGGGGGCACACAAACTCCATGAACTACAGTGTTTCTGCTCCAAAGTACCAAAGTACTGCACCCTATTCCTTATGAAAGCACCCTCCCCTCCTGCAGAGTGGATGGCTCCAGCCTCCCCCACGCCACTAGCAGATGGAATGGCCTGTGACTGTGACATCACAGTGCTGTGGCTCAACCAAAGAGTGTGGGGAAATGTGTGGAGGTAGCAGCACGGTTCATTTTCCTGAGCCTCTATCCAGCAGGATGGCGAGCAGGCAGGTAGCCTTGGCTGTCCACGTGAGTGAAGCCACTCAGCAGCGGGTAGGAGGGCCCAAGGGGCAGTGCTGTGAGGACACCAGGTGACAGGCCCTGCTGAGGCCAACACCCAGCTCCAGCATCACCCAAGATTGTCAGCATCTCTCGGTATTTTCTTCATTGTCCTGTGGATGGGAGGAGAAGGTAAAAACCTACACTGTTAGGTACTAAATGCTAGAAGGAAAAAGCAGGAAGGACAGTAGATGAAGTCTTGACTTTGCCAGCCTCTGGCCATAACTCAGAATACTAAATGCTTTTAGGATGTGACAAATGGATATAGAGCATTACTAAGTGTGATTAACAAAAGTGGAAGTGTCCTGAGTTTAATAAACTGACTCTAATTTGAGAAAAGTTGTCTGTCTAAGGTTCCCATGGTGATAGGCAGGTAGAGACTTTTTTAGAGACATCATTAGACCTGTGAAGAGATGAGGGGTTGGGAGGGGCAGGCAGGTGTGGGGAAAATCCTGACACTTCAGGAATGGAAGAAGAGTTTTGTTACTGAATGGAAAGGAAGAACAGGGAATTACAGGCACAGAGGTGCCAAGTCTCTTGTTTGAATGATGTTTAGATTGATTGGTTAATGTGGTAGTTAGGGTGTCTATAGGAATTTAGATGAGAACATTAAGGAGACAAGTGATGTGATTCAAGTATCTTGTATGTGAATGAGCACATGATGCCACAGAGGACACGTGGAGGTCTGAGGACAACTTTGACTTTGCTTGACACAAGGTCTTCTGAGTCATCCCAAGGTCACTGCCATCTGAAAAGAGAAGGTTCTCCACCAAAAGTGAGAGTAGCATTAATATATGGTTATGGACTTTAAGAGAAGCAATTACTGGGCAGTTTGGTAAGCATAGTATAAACATTTAGCCAGACAGCAGCAGACGTTATACTCCTAGGGCTCATGGCTACCCCTATTGTAGGTTTTCAGCATCAGAGATGTATTCCCTCCCATGGAGCAGGCCTCCGGTCCAATTAGAGGGCAATTGGTATCCACCATGACAGACATGCCACCATTTTACCCATTGGCTAATTTGGCCTAGTTGGCCAAACATAAGGCTTGCAGTGTCCACTGCTAAGTATCTTCACTGGTGATTTCTCTCTCTCTCATTGAAGTGCATGCAGAATGGCTTCTTTCAGCTTTGTGTCAGCTGGTCTACATGGAGGAGTTTATCAGCTCAGCTCCAGCAGGATTTCTCAGTGGCCGTGCAGCCCAAGTATGTGGAGTCTTTGGCAATAGGGTCTTACCATCTATTCCTGGTGGGAAACCAGGGGCCTTGGGAATGGCCTGTAATCTTTTGGAGACATCAGGGATCTCCCTGGCCAAAAACTTACTGGAAGGTATCCCATACCTGGATTTGAAAAATTTCTAGTAACAATCTATGGCTGTTCCATTGTCCAAAACAGTAGGTTTCCATATGATTTATTTATATCCTTTTAGATTTTGATTAGCCCTCCCTCTACCTTCCATTACTCATTCTCTTACCCTGACCTCACTTTGGGCCTTTTCAACCCCATTAATCTATTCTTGACTTACATATATACAATACCATCCTATTAAGTACTCCCCTTCCTTTCTTTCTATTCCCTTTATATCTCCTTTCTTCCTTACTGGCCTCTGCTACTGAGATTTTTTCCTATTCACACAGAAGTCCAATCATCTATAGCTAGGATCCACATATGAGAGAGAACATTCGACATATAGCTTTCTGGGCCTGGGTTACCTCACAATATAATCCTCTCCAGGTCCATTCATTTTCCAGCAAATTTCATAACTTCATTTTTCTTTATCAGTGAGTAGAATGCCATTGCGTAAATTTGCCATATCTTCATTATCCACTCATCAGTTGAGAGATATCTAGGCTGCTTCCATTTCCCAGCTATTGTGAATAGAGCAGCAGAAAACATGGTTGAGCAAGTATCTGTAAGGAAATGAGATGAGTCCTTAGGATATATGCCTAGCAGTGCTATAGCTAGGTCATATGATAGATCTATTTTTAGCTGTCTAGGAACATCCACACTGATTTACACAATGGCTGGAACAGATTGCATCCCCAACAATGTAGAAGGGTTCCTCTTTTTCTGCATCCTTGTCAGCATTTATAGTTATTTGTTTACATGATGGTAACCAACCTGACAGGAGTGAGATGGAATCTCAATGTAGTATTAATCTGCATTTCCCTGATGACTAGGGATATAGAACATTTTTTAGATGTTTATATGTCATCTGTATTTCTTCTTTAGAGAACTCTCTATTTATTTCCACAGCCAATTTTTTAATTGGGTGATTTGATTTCTTATTATTTAATTTTTTGAGTTCTTTGCATATCCTAGATATTACTCTTCTATCAGATGTGTAGCTGGCAAAGGTTTTTTCCCATTAGTAGGCTGTCTCTTTGCTTTATTCACAGTGTCCTTTTGCCATACAAAATCTTTGTAATTTCATGAGGTCCCAGTGGTTAATCTGTGGTTTTATTGCATGAGCAATTGGGGTTATATTCAGAAAGTTTTTGCAAAGACCAATATGTTGAAGGGTTTCCCCTACTTTTTCCTCTAGCAGTTTCAGAGTTTCAGGTCTGATGTTAAGGTCTTTAATCCATTTGGGCTTAATTCTTGTGCATGGAGAGAGAGAAGAATCTATTTTCATCCTTCTACAGATAAATATACAGTTTTCCCAGCACTATTTGCTGAAGAGGCTGTCTTCTCTTCAATGAGTATTTTTGCCATTTTTATTGAATATCAGGTGGCTATAACTACCTGGACTTACATCTGTGTCCACTATTCTGTTCCATTGATCTACCTGTTTGCTTTTGTGCCAGTACTGTGTGGTTTTTGTTACTATGGCTCTGTAGAATAGGTTAAAATCAGGTTTGGTGATATCACCAGCCTTATTTTTGTTGCTGTATATTGTTTTGGATATTTGAGATATTTTGGGCTTCCAAATGATTTTTTCATTTTTTTTTCTATTTCTGTGAAGACTGCCATTCAAATTTTGATGGGGATTGCATTGAATGTGTTGATTGCTTTTGGCAACATTGCCATTTCCACATTATTGATTCTTCTGTTCAAAGAACAAGGGATGTCTTTCCATTTTCTAGTGTCTTCTGTGATTTCTTGCTTGAGTGTTTTAAAGTTTCCATTGTAGAGATCCTTCATCTCTTTAGTTAGGTTTAGTCCAAGGTACTTTTTTTTCCTTTTGATGAAATTATGAATGGAAGTGCTTGTCTGATTTCACCCTTTGTTTGTGTGTTTTAGCATATAGGAAGGCTACTGATTTCTGTGTGTTTATTTTATATCCTGCTACATGTATATAGGAGTTTATCAGCTCTAATAGTTTGCTGGTAGAGTCTTTAGGGTCCTTTATATATAGAATCATGTCATCTGCAAATAATGATAACATGATCGCTTCTTTTCCCATTTGTAACCCTTTTATGTGTGTCTCTTGTCTTATTGCTCTGTCTAAGACATCCAGTATTATATTAAATAAAAGTGGGGACAGTGGACACCTTTGACTTGTTCCTGATTTTAGTGGAAAAGCTTCCATTTTTCCCCATTTAGTAATATGTTGGCTGTAGGCTTGTCATAAATAGCGCTTATTATATTGAGATATTTTCCTTCTATTCCCACTCTCTGTAGGACTTTTATCATGAAGGGATGTGGGATTTTGTCAAATGCTTCTTCTGCATCTAATGAGATGATCATGCAATTTTTGTCCTTCAGTCCATTTATGTAATATATTGCATTTATCTCTTTTCTAGCTTACTGGCCTTTGCTACTGAGTTTTCTTTCTACTCACGCAGAATTCCAGTCATCTTTAGGTAGGATCCACATATAAGAGAGACCATGTGATGTTTGGTTTTCAGGGCCTGGGTTACCTTGCTTTGTATAATCCTTTCCAGATCCATCCATTTTCCTATAAATTTCATAACTTCTTTTTTCTTTACCGCTGAGTAGAACTCCATTGTATAAATGTGCCATATCTGCATTATCCACTTATCAGTTGAGGGACATCTAGGCTGGTTCCATTTCCCAGCTATTGTGAATTGAGCAGCAATAAACATGGTTGAGCAAGTATCTCTAAGGTAATGAAATGAGTCCTTAGGTTATCTGCCTAGGAGTGCTATAGCTGGGTCATATGGTAGATCTATTTTTAGCTGTCTTAGGAACCTCCACACTGATTTCCACAATGCCTGGACCAGATTGCATTCCCACCAACAGTGTAGAAGGATTCCTCTTTTTCCACTTCCTTACCAGCATTCATGGTCATTTGTTTTCATGATGGTAGCCAATCTGACAGGACTGAGATGGAATCTCAATATAGTTTTAATCTGCATTTCCCTGATCACTAGGGATGTAGAACATTTTTTAGATGCTTATATGCCATCCATATTTCTTCTTTTGAGGACTCTCCATTTAGTTCCATAGCCCATGTTTTAATTGGCTTGTTTAACTTCTTATTATTTAACTTTTTGAGTTCTTTGTATATCCTAGATATTAATCCTCTATCAGATGTATAGCTGGCAAAGATTTTTTTCCCATTCTGTAGGTTTCCTCTTTGCTTTATGGACAGTGTCCTTTGCTGTACAAAATCTTTGTAATTTCATGAGGTCTCAGCAATCAATGTGTGGTTTTATTGCCTGAACAACTGGGGTTATACTCAGCAAGTCTTTGCCAAGAGCAATTTGTTGAAGGGTTCCTCTACCTTTTCCTCCAGCAGTTTTAGGGTTTCAAGTCTTTAATCCATTTGGACTTAATTCTCTTTTCTTTTCTTTCTTTCTTTCTTTTTTTTTTTTCTTTTTCGAGGTAGGGTCTCAATCTAGCTCAGGCTGATCTGGAAATCACTCTGTAGTCTCAGGGTGGCCTCAAACTCACAGCAATCCTCCTACCTCTGCCTCCTGAGTGCTGGGATTAAAGGCGTGCACCACCACACCTTGCATGGATTTACTTCTTGTGCATGGAGAGAGAAAAGAATCTATTATCATCCTTTTATAGATATATATCCAGTTTCCCCAGCACCATTTGTTGAAGAAGCTGTCTTTTCTCCAATGAGTATTTTTTGGCATTTTTGTCAAGTAACAGGTGGATATAGCTACCCAGACTTGGTATATATCTGGGTCTTCAAATCTGTTCCATTGATTTACATGTCTGCTTTTCTGCCAGCATCATGCTGTTTTTGTTACTATGGCTCTGCAGCATAGGTTAAAGTCAGGTATGGTGATACCAACAGCCTTATTTTTGTTGCTCAGTATTGCTTTAGCTATTCGAGTTTTTGTGTGATTCTAAATGATTTTTTGGATTTTTTTCTATTTCTGTGAAGAATCCTTTTGGAATTATGATGGGGATTGCATTAAATTTGTAGATTGCTTTTGGTAAGATTGCCATTTTCACAATATTGATTCTACTGATTCAAGAACAAGGGATGTCTTTGTATTTCCTAGTGTCTTCTGCAATTTCTTGCTTGAGTGTTTTAAAGTTTTCATTGTAGGGCTGGCGAGATGGCTTAGCAGTTAAGCGCTTGCCTGTGAAGCCTAAGAACCCTGGTTCAAGGCTGGATTCCCCAGGACCCACGTTAGCCAGATGCACAAGGGGGTGTACACATTTGGAGTTTGTTTGCAGTGGCTGGAGGCCCTGGCATGCCCACTCTCTTTCTTTCTCTGCCTCTTTCTCTCTCTCTCTCTCTCTCTCTCTCTGTCACTCTGAAATAAATAAATAAAAATGACCAAAAAAAGAAAGTTTTCATTGTAGAGATCATTCACTTCCTTGGTTAGGTTTATTCCAAGGTACTTTTTTTTGATGCAATTGTGAATGGGAGTGATTCTCTGATTTCATCCTCTGTGTGTTTGTTGTTAGCAAATAGGAAGGATGATGATTTCTGTGTATTTATTTTGTATCCTGCTACATGGCTATAGGTTTTGATCAGCTCTAACAGTTTGCTGGTAGAGTCTTTATGGTCCTTTATGTGTAGAATCATGTCACCTGCAAATAATAACTTGATTTCTTCTTTTCCAATTTGTTACCCTTTTATGTGTATCTCTTGTCTTATTGCTATGGCTAACACTTCTAGTATTATATTAAATAAAAGTGGGGACAGTGGACACCTTTGACTTGTTCCTGATTTTAGTGGAAAAGCTTCCATTTTTCCCACATTTAGTATTTTGTTGGCTGTAGGCTTGTCATAAATAGCCTTTATTATGTCGAGATATGTTCCTTCTATTCCCATTCTCTGTAGGACTTTTACCATGAAGGGACATTGGGTTTTGTCAAATGTTTTCTCTGTTTCTAATGAGATGATCACGTGATATTTGTCTTTCAGTCAATTATTGATTTGCATATGTTTAAACATCCCTGCATCTCTGAGATAAAGCCTACTTGGACGGGGTGAATGATCTTTCTGATATATTCCTGTATTCTGTTTGTCAATATTTTGTTGAGAATTTTTGCATCTCTGTTCATTAGGGAGATTGATTTGTAATTTTCTTTTCCTTTTTCTTTTTCTTTTTCTTTTTGTTCTATCTTTGCCTGGTTTTGGTATCGGGGTGATGCTAGCTACCTAGAAGGACTTTGGTAGGACTCCTTCTTTTTCTATTGTATGGAAAAGCTTAAGCATTGGTATTAATTCATTCCAGAAGGTCTGGGAAGATTCACCAGTGAATCCATCTGGGCTTAGACATTTTTTAGTTGGGATATTTTGATAACTGCTTGTATCTCTATACTTGTTATAGGTATATTTAAGTGATCAATCTTATCTTGATTTAATTTAGGTAGGTCATATAAGTCAAGGAAATCATCTATTTCTTTCATATTTTCAAACTTAGTGGAGTATATGTTCTTATAGTATGTCCCTATGACTTTTTTAAATTTCTCTGGTATCTGTTGTGATGCTGTATTTTTCATCTCTAATTTTATTAATTTGTGTCTCTTCTGTGTTCCTTTTCATCAGATTTGTTAAGGGTCTGTCAATCTTGTTTATCCTTTCAAGGAACCTACTCTTTGTTTGATTGATTCTTTGGGTTATTTTTTTTTTTTTTTGGTTTTTATTTCATTAATTTCTGCCCCAATCTTTATTATTTCTTCCCATCTACTGATTTTTGGTTTGCCTTGTTCTTCTTTTTCATGGCTTTAAGGTGAAGCATTAGATTGTTTACTTGAGACTTTTATAATTTCTTAATATAGACACTTAAAGCTATAATTTCCCTCTTAGGAGTACCTGCGTTGTGTCCCAAAGGTTTTGGTATGTTTGTTCTCATTATCATTGGACTCTATGAATTTCTTGATTTCCTTCTTGATTTCGTCATTGACCCGTTCATCATTTAGTAGTGCATTGTTCAGTTTCCATGATTTTGTGTATGCTCTATAGCTTTTTTTGCTATTGATTTGTAGTTTGATTCCATTGTGGTCAGACAGAATGCAAGGCATTACTTCAGTTTTCCTGTGTTTCTTAAGATTTGCTTTGTGTTCTTAATATATGGCCTATTTTAGAGAATTGTTCACCACAATTTATAAGTCCCAAGTTTTGCATTCTGTCCTATAATCAATAAAGAATAAATAAAGGCTGAATCAAGAAGGACAAATTATGAACTCTTAAGTTTATTTATGGGAGAAATCACAAATTATAGGATTTATTTAAGGGAGATCACAGTCTAGGAAAGGAGGCTAGAGCAGAATCATAGATATCTGGGAGGCAGGAAGCACACACTCATGTGGAAAACACAGTGTTGTCTATGACATTAATTTCAGAGAAATTGATTGTTTTAGGTAAAGGCTATAGTAGAGCTGCAAGTACATGGAAGGAAGTTCATGAAGTTGATTTCAGAGAAATTGAAGCTTTTGAAGAGAGGTTAAAGTAAAGCTGCAAGTGCATGGAAAGTAGATCTAGAAGCTTACGTAGGGAAATTTAGAAGGAACACCCATTATGTCCGCCCTGAGTTTCCACATGGAAGAAGATTAAAAGGACAAATGTTGGTGACTTAAGGAAGAATAGCAAAGAGAAAATATTCAGATGAGAAATGAATAGTGAAGAGTTTTACATCTTTGGCTACACCAAATTTAGAGTAATTACACAGGTAACGGGTCTAAAGTTAGAGAAAGCACCTCTGTGGTAAATCTAGAATGTAAGGAAAATACACACATTGTGCTTTTCTGTGACCTTCAGGTATGAGGAGACAGAAGGATTTCTGGAGCTCACTGGCTCGCCAACCTACTACTTGGTGAGTTGGTGAGCTCAAATGAAAATAAAGACCTAGTCTGAAAAAGAGGTGGATTGTGGATGACTTACACAGCACTCCTAAAGCCAACCTGTGAATGAGTGTAGTGTCAGTTCTTGAGTTAAATAATCACATGATTCCATTTGATTTCACTTCTGTTAAGTCATGAAGTTCTGAAAAAAATCATGAGCAATTTCAGAATGAGAACCAGGTTAACATTTTTGTTTTCATACCCAAAATCTTTTTCTAAAAAAATTAACACACTTTTGTTCAACAATAATGAATAATCCCAGAAATGAAATATCACTCACCTATGAAGAAATACCAAACTAGGCTGGAGAGATGGCTTAGCAGTTAAGCCAAATGACCCAGGTTCAATTCCCCAAGACCCATGTAAGCCAAATGTACAAGGGGCACATGTGTCTAGTGTTTGTATGTGGTGGCTAGAGTCCTTGACATACCCATTCTCTCTCTCTCTCTCCTTGCAAAAAAATATATCTTTTTCAAAAAAGGAAACACTATGTAGCCAAACAGGTAAATGAGTGGATACGAAGAAACACATGTAGCAAACAGGCTATGAAAAGGAAAAACATTGTAGGTATGTATTTCATGTCATAAAACAAAAAGTAGATTGAGTGATATCCATCACTCTTTGTAACATCACTCTTATGGCTCTATATATTTAAATGGAAAATAAGAAAGGGGAAAATTTTAAAGAGCTAATTGCTGAAAAGGAAAAGTTATAAAACGCAGGCAGAATAAATGCAAGGAAAGTAGAAATTGAAAGTAAAAACTAAATTAGTTTCAACACAATGGTAGAATGGAGAAATCTTACTCTAGTCTTTTACTATATGCAATTCACATGTTTAAAAATGTGCAAAAGATTCAGATATTCAACCAGATTTCTAACAAATATGCAATAGTTACTTTTTTTTTCCTCCAGTCCACACAAGCTGCTTTTCAAGTTTCTCTTGGCCCTTCTCATTCACATTAGTATGGTATTTAGGTCTCCACAATACTTTGTTCTTGATTGTCCTGCACAGAATAGGGCAGCATTGGTAGCATCCTGACTTCTTACCAGGCACTACTCAGAGTCTCCCACAACAAGTTGTCACAACCACAAATGATGGTGGGCATTTCTACATGCCTCCAAGAGGCAGAGATGATAACAAAATACTTTTTACATCAAGTGACCATGTCAAGTTTATCTTCTTACACACAAATGACCAAAAGAGATAGAGTAAATGGGGCATGTTAGATCAAGCTGGTAAACCTATGACATAGGACCCTGGGCTATGAATATTCCTGCAGCTGTAAGGCTAGTCTAGCCAACACCATGAGTTACATGTCCACTTGGACTATAGAATAAGACCCTGCTTAAAACAGAGGCTGGGGAAATGAAATGCGCTTGCTTGTAAAACCTCTACTTAGGTTCAATTCTCCAGCACGCATGAATACCCGGGTGGAAACTGAAGCTCAACTTCAGCAGAAAGACAGGGAAGGGAGGCAAGGCCAGGCAAGGTGGAAGACTATCCCATGTAAGTGAAGACAAAGCCAGGAAGAAGGCAAGGGAAGAGGAATGCAGACCTAGAGGAAGACAAGACTAGGTGAAACATGAGGGATTAAGGTTAGGGAACAGCAGGGCCATGTAAGCAATGGCCATGCCTAGACAGGCCAAAGGAAGGCAGGGAGTAAAGCAAAACCAGTATAGGCAGTTTAAATAAAACAATAAGGATCAAACACCTCTAACGTGGCAAGTACAATTGATCTGCCATTCATGCAAGATCATTACAAATCAGTAGTAATTTTGAGACTTGCATAGACCAATATTCCCCAAAGGAATCTCCTCAATACTCTCAGAGAAGTAATCTGCAACCCACACGATTAACATCTACAAAGAACAACCACAAAAATGTAAGATAAATCCAAAAAATGAAGTGATGGGAAAGGGAATATGGCATTCAGGAAAGAAAACCTATGACCACCAAACAATCAACTGATTGACCTCAAAACATGCCCTCAAAAATGCAAAATGAAACACAAATATTTACCCTTACTAATGATTATAGGAATTCAAATTTCATGCTACTGAAGCTGATTCTTCTGCAGACCACTGGAAGACTTACATGGCCAAGAACTGACAACAGAACCTGAAAAGATTGTACTTAATGGTCTTAGTTTTACAAAAATTACCACTGGTCTTTGTCTTTACAAGAGCAGACTCAGGACTCAGGAATTGACCTCCACAACCATTCCAACTGGACATGCTCTGTGGCTGGAGACCTGCTCCACAGATACTTTGTGGATGCTGGATACACAGGGGGAAGGTGCTTGAATACAGATTTCAAGGGTGGAGTGTGGCCTCACCAGCAGAGAGCACCATGTTAATCCAGATTACATACCTGTGAGAAGGAACTAAATTATCCTTAGGTCACATTCTCAAGTGTCATTGTCTTCTGCTAAGGAGTGAGGCTAGGCCTTGGACTATCTCAGTGTCCTTTTATAGGCAGCTGATCCCCACCCATATTGCCCAATGCCCCAGAAAACAAGTAGTGCTGAGGCTCCCTACCACTTGGGAACCACATGAGCTGCTGCTTCTGTTTCTGAAGACAGAAACCTCTGAAGTGTGGAGTGTGGGGTGCAGGGAGCCCCCTACTTTCTTCACTGTGTGCATATGATGTGTACCTTCCATCTCATGGAAGTACCCCTCATCCAACCCACTTTCTCTCCCAATCACTCCATCCACTTGCAGAGACAGCCTCTGAAATGTAAGGTGCAGAGGGCTTCACAGCTTTGAGTAGGAGTAGTAGCTCATGTCTTGGAAAGAAGGAAGTAATATCAGTCATTAGCCAGAAAGCAGATCACACCTTTAAACCCAGTAGTATGCAGGCTGAGGCAGGAGAATCACTGTTTGATCCCAACCTGGGTGACAGAGTGAGTTATAGGACAGCCTGGGCTACATTGAAACCCTACCTTAAAAAAAAAAAGAGCTAAGATAACTCCACCATGTATTGAGATACAAAATCATCAGACAGGAAGTAAGAAGGCAAGGTCATGGGAAAACAATCTTATAGTAAAGACAACTGCCAGGTAAAGCAAGAGTGAGAACTGGCCAAGGCCAGGGACAACAGACAGGGATAAACAAAGCCAGACGAGGCAAGTAAGAAGGATGGACCAAGTCAGGCAAAAGGAAGGCAAAGGAGGGAGCAAAGGAACAGGCAAGGCCTGGCCCAGTAAGTGTGAAAACCATGCCAGGCCAGGACACAGGAAGGAAAGGAAAGGAAAGGGGAGGGGAGGAGAGAGGAGGGGAGGGCAGGGGAGGGGAGAGGAGAGGAAAGGAAAGAGGAAAGGAGAGGAAGGGGAAAGGAGAGGAGAGGAGAGGAAAGGAAAGGGGAAAGGAAAAGAAAAAGGAAAGGAAAAGTGAAAGGAAAAGGGAAAGGAAAAAGGAAAGGAAAGGAGAGACCAGGCAAGGTGGACAGCAAAGGATGTCAGGCAAGCTCCAGCGAGCAATGGCCACAAAGTATGGAGTGCAAGGCAAGGGTGAAAACAAGGTCACACTTGGACCTGAAAATGTGAGACCAGGACAGGTGAAATGCAACAAAAGGGGAGAAAGCAATGCTGGACATGGCAAGGGAAAAGATAAGGCCAAACAAGAACAGGCAAGGTGAAAGATAGGCAAGAAGCTAGACAAGGAAGGAGAAAATTAAAAAACAGACCAGAAAAGGCCAGGCCAAGGAGAAGGCAAGGGATTATCCAGGCCAGGACTGGGGGAACCAAGGCTAAGCCAAGCCAGAAGGAAGGTGAGGGCAGGTGGAAGGAGGCCTGAGAAAGGCAGGAGGAAGGCATGGTCAGACAAGGGAGAAGGACGGGCAAGTGCAAAGATGAGGGGACAGGAGAACAGGCCAGACAAGGAAAGGAAAGGCAGAAGGCAAATCCATTCAGGAGAAGGCCAGGCCAGACAAGACCACACTTGAGGCAAAGCAGGGAAACAGAGGACCTGACACCATGTAATGAGGAAGGCCAAGAGAATGAAGTCCAGACAGAAGGCAGGCGTAAGGCAACATAGGCCTGAGGGAGAGTAAGAGAAGGCAGGCTAGGGCTGGGGAAGACAAGATGAGGCCAAGCAAGGGGAAGGCATGTCCAGGCAAGAAAGGGAGAAAAGCAAGGTCAGTCCAGGTGGAAAGCAAGGCCAGGTAGGCAAAAGGGAAGAAAAGCCAAGACAGGCCAGGCCAGGGGCCAATCAAGAGCAGGAGAAGGGTCTGGTTACACTAGGTCACCCAGGCAGTGGGAAAACAAGGCCATGTTGGGAGCAGGGGGCAGGGGTGGTTGAAAAGCTAGGACAAACACACACAGGGCTGGAGAGATGGCTTAGTAGTTAAGCATTTGCCTGTGAAGCCTAGGGACCCTGGTTTGAGGCTCGATTCCCCAGAACCCAGGTTAGCCAGATGCACAAGGGGGTGCAGGTGTCTGGAGTCCCTTTGCAGTGGCTGGAGGCCCTGGTGCACCCATTCTCCCTCCCTCCCTCCCTCCCTCCCTCCCTCCCTCCCTCCCTCCCTCCCTCCCTCCCTCCCTCTCTCTCTCTCTCTCTCTCTTTCTCTGTTTGTTGCTCTCAAATAAATAAATAAATAAAATTTAAAAATAGGATTTTTCATGATTGTGTTTGTCTTCATCTTCCTCAGCTACCAATAATTTAGATAAATTGTAGGGTTTAGAATGTATTAGTTTCTGTGATGCTGGTAATAGTTTTAAAATGTGTTAATGCTACCTCTTGAGTGCTTCTGGTTTTCAGAAGTGGAATGGTAACAGGCCCAGTTTCATTACTAGTGATAATGTTATGATCAGGGATACAATTTTTCTTATTTATGTAAATGTCCCTGGCCTTGAATGTATAATGTGATTCAAATGGCTGGTAAGAGAAGGATTGAGGTGGTTTCTTGTGTCTGAAAATACTCCCCTGCTACTTATGTGGGGATGGACTTTGATATTTTTATTAGAATTGTGATAATTACTAACTTGTGCATTTCAAGGCCTGCTAATATAACTAAAGCATGATAACTAAGATGGTGATTAGGGACCCTTAGATTACTGTTATTAAAGTAGACATTACTCAAAAATTTTCTGTGTACAGGAAGGATACAAACCAACAGTTTCAGTGGATGGGCCTGTCAGCTTAATTATCTGATTCCACTTATAGCAGCCTTTGTAGTATAGACATATTTAAGAATAGGTTCAAATCCTAACATTCTAGTAATAAAAAGGCTTAATCCTCTGTGGTTTCTTCTATCAGAGTAACTCTGAATTTATTATTGAGGCAGACTCTCACTGTACCTCAGGCTGGCCTCAAACTCATGGTGACCAACCAGGTTAAACCTCCATAGTGCTGGTCCTAAAGGCATGTGCTTCTATGGCCTGATCAAAGTGACTCTTCTTTTTCAAACATATTTCTGCATATAAGGGGTATTATAAAATGTCACAATATGTAATAATACATATCATATTCAAAGAGTTAATGCTAGGGGTAGAAAAAATTTTAAAATATTTTATTCCTTAATTGATTATATTGGAACCTTGGGTATGATGCTTAAATTCATAAAAATAGAAATAACAAGATTAACGTTTTATTTATGAAATCTAAGATTAATCATTCTTGAATAAGGGAATTATAAAAGTACCTAAAAATATAGTAGTAGTTTGGACATTTATAAAGAATAATATTTACATGTTCATCAATAAAAATACTCTTTACAGGGGCTGGAGAGATGGCTTAGCGGTTAAGCGCTTGCCTGTGAAGCCTAAGGACCCCGGTTCGAGGCTTGGTTCCCCAGGTCCCACGTTAGCCAGATGCACAAGGGGGTGCACACGTCTGGAGTTCATTTGCAGAGGCTGGAAGCCCTGGCGTGCCCATTCTCTCTCTCCCTCTATCTGCCTTTCTCTCTGTGTCTGTCACTCTCAAATAAAAAAAAAAATACTCTTTACAGGTCTGAAGTTTATTCTACATCAAAACCAGACACTACTTTAGATTTCCCTCAGATCAGGGAGGGCATGGTTGGTTTCTGTCAATGACATTATAGCTAAATGCCGGTTCATTAAAACCAGTCATGTTTATTCTCATGTATGAGTTAGTGAGGACAGATGCCTTTGGGATGCCCTAATCCAGCCTTGAGGTCATAAACCATATTGCTGGAGTCTATAATGGGCTAGTGCTCTTATCATGGGGTTACTTGGTTTGATCAATTTTATTGGGTCAATTTATAACAGTAATAGGTCTGTTAAATTCATTCAGAGGAGTTTTTGTTCTCCTAAGCTACTTCAACCAAAATTATTAATTCTGTTTTTTATTGATTAGTCTATGAGGATAAAGTTTTGATAGGGAATTAAAAAGTTTTAGATCCAGAAGATATTCTCAACTATTAAATTATTCCAGACTCTTCACTGGCAGGTCAATTACACTGGTTGGAAGTAAGAGATAATTATCCTCCATTTAGTCATTCATACAAGTCCCCAATTAAAGGAAAAATGATTATGTTACCTACTGCAGTTCTTTAAGATGTGTCAACAAACAGGTAATGCCTCTAATAATATTAATGCTAGAGGTAGTTTGTTTGTTTGTTTTTTTCTTAGAAAGGGTCTTGCTTTATTCACAGGCATTGGCCTTACAGGTGAATCATTATTTGTCATGGGCAAGTTTTCAGTGGTTTGATTTCTGATTCATTGGGCACATCTTTATTAAGATTTTTTGCTCACTTACAGGAAGTTCATTCAGTTGTAGGTACATTCATGCAGAGCTTACTATGTGTGTACATTTCTCTATTTGTTTTCTAGATAGGGACTCATTCTAACAGAATCTGATGGGGAACTTACTCTCTAGTCTAGGGCTGGCCTTGAATTCCAGGGATCCTTGAACATTTGCCTTCCTATTTCTGTGATTAAAGGTGTTGATTTTTTTAAATTATTTATCTATTTGCAAGCAGGGAGACAGAAGAGAGACAGACACACAGAGAGAATGGGCACACCAGGACCTCTAGCCACTGCACACGAACACCAGATATGTGTGTCCCTTTTGCATCTGGCTTACATGGTTCCTGGGGAATCGAACCTGGGTCCTTTGGCTTCGCAGGCAAGAGCCTTAACCATTAAGCAATCTCTCCAGCATGTAACTAGATTTCTGACCTCATTAATTTTCTTGTACATTAAGGATTATTTATTACTTTATGTGTGTTTTTATTGATTATTTATATGTGTAGGAGAAGTATGAGTGCAGAAGTTCTCTTGCTGCTGTAAACGAATGTGAGAATTTATTTTGTCAGTGTTTTCATCTGCTTACATATGCATGATTTGAGAACTGAACATGGTTTGTAGCCAAGCAACTTTAGTGGCTGTGCCATCTTCTCAATCCCTTTATTTGTACCTTTTCAAAATACTTTTATTGACAGTTTCCATGCCGGTCCATAGTGTACTTTGATCATAATTCTCTTCTCTTTTCATCTTTAATTCTTTCTTTTGTATTGTCCTTCCACTGAAGTACTTCTTATCAAGCTTGTCCCTCTTATATTTTGATGTCCTTTTGACCTCCTTCATCATTCACCTGGAAATGTTGATGTGTCCAATATCATGGCAGTCTTGTGCAAGTGATGACACCTGCTGTGAAGTCATGAATAAAAAGGATGCTCATGAATGCAGAGTGCAAGGTGTCCAGAAGATAGCTTTCCAAAGCCCTTTTAGCACCTCTTCTGTGTTGTTCCTGAGCTTTGCATTAGGTGCCATTGATGTCTAATTTAGTGTTGAGAACTCAGCAGTCACTTTTTATTTTTAAAATATATTTATTTATTTATTTATTATTTATTTATGACAGATAAAGAAATAGAGAGAGAACAAGAGAGAGAGAGAGAATGGGCACACCTGTGCCTCCAGCTGCTGCAAGCAAATTCCAGATGCAAACACTACCTTGTACATCTGGCTTATATGAGTTCTAGGGACTTGAACCTTTGTCTTTTGGTTTACAGGCAAGCCCCTTAACCGCTAAGCCGTCTCTCCATCACAGCAGTCACTTTTTCTCAGAACTCTGATGACTTTAGTGCCTCCTCAATAGTCACCAAGAGAGAAATTTGGTAGGTATAACATATTCATTTAGTCACATCACCCTAATAGCTTCCTTCAGGGACTATGTCTTTCCGACCATAAACTTTTTAAATGCTTAATTTAGTTATTTGAAAAAGAGAAAGGCAGACGGATAAACAGAGATAGATGGGGTGGGAGGAAGCCTGTAGCCACTGCAAAAAAATACTCCCAAAGCAGGAACCACCTAGTGAATCTGGCTTACATTGGTATGGGGAATCAAACCTGAATCCCCAGCTTCACATGCAAGTGCCTTAACTTCTAACCCTTCTCTCCAGCCCCAAATCATAGATTACTTGAATAGGGTTTTATTATCAGGCATAGATTCACTTTCATGTAGTAAACCTCAAATGGAGTCAGAGAGCAGTCAGTCATAACTCTCTCCAGACCACAAGTCATTTTAATTTGCATTTCCCTGATGGCTAAAATGTATAATATTTTTTTGAAATATTTATTGGCCATCTGTACGTCTTCTTTTGAGAACCCTCTGTTCAATTCCATATACCATTTATATCCCTTGTTTGATTTTGTATTGCTGTGTTTTGAGTTCTTTATATATCATGTTCAAATTTTTAATAGGTGGGCATTTTCATCCATTATGCATATTCCCTATATTTATTGCATTTAAAAATTTTTATTGACAATTTCCATACAAGTAGACAATATGGTCACAGCTTCCTCTCACAACCCTTTCTTTTCACGTTTCCAAATATCCTGTCTACTGAATTTCTTTTACTTTCCTACAACTCTCTTCTATTTTAATGCAGTAATTTTTTCCTCTTATTTTTCAGGTCTTACGTAGGCAGCATCAACCACTGTGAGGCCATGAATATTATGACCACTTTCATTCCAGAAGACAGCATAGTAGGCAGTTGGCTCTTAAATTCTTTCTGCCATATTTTCTGCAGTGGTCCCTCAGCCTTGGAGGGTATAGTAGATATGTTCCATTTAGTACTGAACACTCCACTGTCAGTTCTTCTCAACATGGTGGCAAGATCTGAATCATCCCAGTGGTCTTGAAAAGAAAAGTGTCTCTAACCAAATGTGAGAGTAGCACTAATATGTGGTCATAAAGGTATATATCTAGAGGGCATATTGGTGGGTAAAATATATCCATTTAACCTGATAACAGTAGTAATTTTCCCTCAAGGGTTTGTGTCCTGCCTAGCAATAGATTTTTATTAAGTTTTCAGTACTAGCCATCAATACTTTCCCTTGGAACAATCTTCAAATCCAATCAGAGAGCACTTCGTTCACCCATAACAGGCATGCCGCCCTTGCACCAGTTGTACATTTGGCCTGGCTGGCCAGCCATCAAGCTTGCAGAGTACATTGTTGGTTAATAACATCAATGACTTCTCACCAAACAAGGTGCATAGCTCTTTTCAGCATCTAGACAGCTAGTCAAGATAGAAAAGGCTTTCAGATCACCTGCAGCTACATTTCTCAATTACCTTCAGCACAGGCATATGGAGTCTTCAGCAGTAGGATCTTGCCATCTAATTCTGGTGGCCAACCAAAGACCTTGGCCATAGTCTTCAGTGTTTGTGGGGGCATCAGGGGCCTCCTTAGTGAAAACCTCACTAGAAATTATCCAACCCTTGGTACTGAAAGTTTTCTAATAATAACCTTTGGCTTTTAAGCACATCATTTGTCTACCTTCACAGGAAACTTCTACCACATCCAAATTACTCATATTCTCTCTCTCTCTTCATATATTTATATGCTAGTGGGGAAGTAGGTTTCTACATGGCTTACTCAAAACCTTTTTAAATTTGTTGAGAGAGAAAGGTGAAAGATAGGCAGGGAGAATGGGTGTGTCAGGCATTCATTCACTGTGAACAAGTTCCAGACACGTGCACCCCCTTGTGGGCATGTGCAGCATTGCACACTTGAGCAACTGCATCTGCCTTTGTGGCCAGTGGAGATTCAAACATGAGTTCTTTGGCTTCACAGGCAAATACTTTCACCAATAAGCAATTTCTCCAGCCCTCAAAACATCTAAAAATTTTAATTAAGCCTTCTCCCACCCCTCCTCTCTTCCATCCCATTCCCTGCTCTCTTTTCATATTTTTAATTGAGCTTTTTAATATAAAAATATATTGCGGTGGCCTTGTCCTCCCTCTTTTTCTCCCGTGCACGGATGCCATTCCGTCGGCCTGGGCCCGCGGTGCTGACCCCTAACGCCATGCCTTCAATTAAGTTGCAAAGTTCCGATGGAGAGATATTTGAAGTTGATGTAGAAATTGCCAAGCAGTCTGTGACCATCAAAACCATGTTGGAAGATTTAGGAATGGATGATGAAGGAGATGATGACCCAGTTCCCCTACCAAATGTTAATGCAGCAATACTAAAAAAGGTCAGTCAGTGGTGCACCCACCAAAGAGAAGCGGACTGATGATATCCCTGGGTGGGACCAAAAATTCCTGAAAGTTGACCAAGGAACACTTTTTGAACTTATTCTGGCTGCAAACTACTTAGACATCAAGGGTTTGCTGGATGTTACATGCAAGACTGCTGCCAATATGATTAAGGGGAAGACTCCTGAGGAGATCCGCAAAACCTTCAATATCAAAAATGACTTTACCAAAGAGGAAGAGGCCCAAGTGTGCAAAGAGAACCAGTGGTGTGAAGAGAAATAAAAGGTTGTGCCTGACACTGTAACACTATAAGGATTGTTCCAAATACTACTTGCATTCCTCTGTTTATGATGTTAGTATTAGACACACAGTAGGGAAATGCAGCAGCAAATCAATTGTATTAGCATAATAGTGTCCTCCTTGCATGTGAAGTCTGAGTACAGATTCCAAGTTAAAGGCAGAGTTCCTTCAAGTGTGAGCGAAAGTTGTCTTTCTTTACTCTCGATAAAACTGAGCTATGGTTTCTCTGGAGAGAGTGGCATCTTGGGCTTCTTCTGTTTTTTGTAAAGCGATTTCTGCCTGGTTTATTGTCCAGTTAACTTCAGTGAACTTTTCAGAGTTGCCTTTGTAAATAAAACAACTTATAAGAGGGGTTTTATAATAGAAAAACTAGGATCTTTATTCAAGAATTGGAAACTGGAAGCAGGCAACCTGAAGTTAATGCTCTGACTGGAGTTGTTAGGATGTCTCCAGCCTCCTGAGCCAAGCAGAACACTGCTCTTGATTAGCTCGTGTGTAGCTGGGTTCTCTTCATTGAACCTGAGGACTGGGGTTTGGTTTTTCTTTCATTATTATTTTTTGGGGAGTGGATTTTTTTTTTAATTTTTAATTACAGCTTTGAATATGTTGCCTAGAGACTTAGTTATTACCCAGTCTGTGGTTTTGTGGGGAAATGTAACTAGACAATTTGCTAGGTTTCAATTAAAAAAAAAAACAGTTAATTCATGTGGTATGTCATCCTTTTTATAATCAGTGTTCCCACATGGGGAAAACACAGTACTTGCACATAAGCAGTAATTTAATTTTTAACATTAATGTGTGGCAAAACAGAAAACAGCTAGCATGAGCACAAGATGACTTTTCAATAAAAAAATAAGTTTTACAGTAAAAAAATCAAATAAAAAAACATATTGCAAAGTGCTTATTTCCCATGAATTATATAATTATGTTCCCTGCACAGTCCCATTTCACTGAGGTCCCTGCTCAGTGAGATTATCAGACATTATTTTGGGGTCATTAATGCACCATTTAGTTTCTGTAGTGAGAAGGCACAATGCCTCAAAAAAAAAAAAACAAAAAAAAAACAAACTTTTCCCACCCTGTGGCTCTTACATTCCTTCTGTCCCCTCTTCTGCAATGTTACCTGAGCCATGGAGGGATTGATACAATTCTCCTTTACTGTTAAACTCACAGCAGCCCCTGATTTCCTGTGTTGATGAGTTTTGAGAATCCTCACCATATACACCCATGTCCCTGTAGGAGGTTCTGGGCTAGCAGTGAGAACAGCACTCATACTTCATCCACCACTTCCTCTGTAATGTTTCCTGGGCCCTATCAGATGTGATAGAGATGACTCATCTTGTGCTAAGTAATTGGCTTTTTTTTCTTGTCACAATAATAATTCCTGGGTTTCCCTTTTATTTGCTGCCATCTGTAAAAAGGTAAGTTTGAGGTCAGTTGGATCATACTATATAAGTGTAGGCATTTTTGAGAATTTTGATGGGCATCACCTCTTCTTCTAGCCAAAGTACAGTGAGATCTTCCCTCTAGGGTCTCTGACTTTCCAAGCTATAGGCTCTGACTTGACTCTCAATTCAAATATGAATTTCCTTCCACTGATCTTCCCTCATATCCAGTCAGAGAGCAGTTGATTACCCCCATAGCCTGTGTGCCAATGTTACACTAGTGTAGACACATTACCTTAGCCAGATGATTTTAGTTTATAGGATTCATTACTCGTTCACACTATTTAGTGACTTTTATCCGTTCATTTCAAGTAACTGTAGCCTATGGTATCTTAAGCAATAGGTCTTTCTGGTGGGTAACCCAAGTGCTTTGTCAATGGTCTGTATTAATTTTGTGGCCTCATGGGCCTCTCTGACTTTTGTTCTTTGTGTTGAGTATTCCCATTTTGGCATTGGTATTTACCAGCAAGAGCCTGTGGTTTTAGGTACTTGTGCCCAACTATCCTTCTCTTTTTTTAAATAACATTCTTTTACTTATCTGAGGAAGGTTTCATCATTAGTTTTGTGGATTTCTCCTCCTTCCCTCCTTTACCCATTCACATCCATGTTCACCCAACACTTTTATTCTTTCCCATTAATTGCCTCCCTAGTAATACAATCCTCTGTTCCCTCCCTGCTTTTTCTCTTTAGAAACTTCATTCTAGCTTCCTTACCAGTATTACTGAAGCTTACTAGAAGTTCTAAATAAACCAAACTTCCATGTTGAGATCTGCATATAAGCAAGAACATGGGGCATATTTCTTTCTAAGCCTATATAACCTCACTTAGTAGAACTTTTTCAAGATCCTTGTATTTTATTGCCAATATCATAATTTATTTTTTCTTACCACTGAGTAAAACTCTATGGTGTATATATACCACATCTTCATTTTCTAATCATCAGCTGATTGGCATCTGGGTTGATTCTATTTCCTAAATGTTATGTCTAGAGTAGCAAATAACGTGGTTAAACAGGTGTCTCTATGGGAAAGACTATAGTATTTTGGCTATGTGTCCATAAGTTATATAACTAGGTCAAACAGTAGATATATTTTGATTTTTAGAAATGTCCATACTGATTTTCCTAGTTTGTGAAGAATTTTGCACTCCTACCAACAGTGGATGAGGGTTCCTCATTTCCTCCACCATATCCAGCATTTACTGATATTTGGAAGCCTTTAAGATGTGTTATTTCTTCCTTTTTTCTTCCTCCCTCCCTCCCTTCATTCCTTCCTTTCTTCCTTCTTTTTTTCCTCCCTGCCTTCCTTTCTCTCTCTCTTTCCCTCCCTTTTCCTTCCTTCTTTTCTTCCTTCCTTCCTTCCTTCTCTCTCTCCCTCTCTCTCTCTCTCTTTTTATGTAGAGTCTTGAATTATCCCAGGCTATCTGTAATTAAATATGTAATCTCAGGGTGGCCCCAAACTCCTGGCAGTCCTCCTACCTCTGCCTTTTGAGTTCTGGGTTTAAATGTGTGAGCCACCATACTCAGCTTCATTCTAAATTTTTCCTTCAATATATCAATTTCTTTATTAACTCCATTTTCATTTCTTGGTTTGACTTTCATCATTTTACTTCAAATTTATTCCTGCATGTGATCATGTCCTATGTGAGTTCATTTTTTTTATTCCCATTCATTGGTACTCATTCTTCTTATTCAGTCTTTTATTCAGGTCTTCTTGATCGTGTTCCATTTTACTCAGCTGTCTGTTGAGGTGTATTTGCTGTTCCTCTTTCATTTCATTCATCCATTTGTTCATGGCTTCAGTAAACTTGTTAAGTATGCTTTTGGTAAATGCCCTTTTGTATACTTTGGAGTTTTTTCTAAGTAGTTATTGAATTTTTTGTTTTACTTTTTTATTTGAGTGGGGGTGGGGTGGAGAGTGGGCACAACAGAGCCTCCCGCCACTGGAAACATACTCTACAGGTATACACCACTTTGTCCATGTGGTGCATATGGGTCCTAGTGAATTGAAGCTGGGTCCTTAGGTTTCACAGACAAGTGCTGTAAGTGCTAAGCCACTTTGCCAGCTCATCTAACTAGGTTTTACTGGAGTATTCCACTGTGGGACTAGGCATTCTTGTTGGGTATATCTTGCCTTGGTTTCTTGTGTCATTTGTTTTGCATTGGGGATTGCCCATCTACAGATAGTTCTTTGTCTTGCTGACAATGCAGCAACAACTCCTCTTGCAGAGCTCATGTTGCATGGCTTGGTGTATCTCGATTCAGGTGATTGTGGGCTGGTGGTCAGTCCACATATCTGAGATGGCTAACTGGAATGTGTATTCACCTGGAATATGTAGTCTTCATGCAGATCTAGACTGGGGAAAGTGACTGGCTTTGGATTCCCAACACAGGGCAAAGCTGTTGTGCAGGCCAGAGCATGAAGTCAGTGCCTCATGGGCCTGAGTCCCTGTCTCCGTGTGCACAGGTTGAGGTTGTACACATGAGACTGAGTGTGTGCATAAGGGGTGTGGTGCACTTACCTGGAGGCTGGGTCACCTTGTCAGTGCCAGGGGCTGGTATGCAGTCAGCTCCATTGTCCCTTTGGATTGCTTTAAGATGTGTTATTTGGGATTGCTGGCATGGAGTGAGGTCAGTGCCAAATTTGACTGATTGCAAATCTGAGTGTATGTGGGCCAATGTTTTATCCCAGGGACTAAATGCACACAGGCAGGGAGCAGGGGAGCACTCACCTGGTCTCTGAGTGACCTCCTTAGCTTTATGTTTGTTTGTTTGATTTAGATAGTGAGTCAATGTATCCCAAGCTGTCCTGTAACTCACTCTGTCTGCTAGGCTGGGCTCAAACAGTGATTCTCCTGCCTCAGCCTGCATACTACTGGGTTTAAAGGTGTGAGCCTGATGCCTGGCTAATAACTGATCTTACCTCCTTCTTTCCAGGACATGAGTTACTTTCCCTGCTTAAAACTGTGGAGCACTTCATACCTGACATTTCAGAGGCTGTCTCTGCAAGCAGATGGAGTGATTGGGAGCAGAGAGGGGATTGGCTGAGGGGCATTTCCACAAGAGGTAAGGTGCACGTCATATGCACACAGTGAAGAAAGCAGGGGTCCCCGTGAACCCCACACTCCACACTTCAGAGGTTTCTGTCTTCAGAAACAAAAGCAGGAGCCCATGTGTTTACCAACTGTCAGGGACCTTCAGCACTGTTTGTTTCCCTTGAGAGGGAGACTGAGAGTCTGAGGCCTAGCCTTACCTCTTAGCCGAAGACAGAGTGACACGTGAGAATGTGACCTAAGGACAGTTTAGTTGCTCCTCACAGGTAAGTACTCCAGATGAACATGGTGCCCAGTGCTGGTGAGGCCACACTCCACCCTTGCTATCTGTCTTCCAGAACCTTCCCCCTGTGTGTCCAGCACAAAGGTTTTCTGTGGAGCAGGTCTCCAGCAACAGAGCATTTCCAGTTGGAATGGTTGTAGAGGCGAACTTCTGAGTCCTGATGATCTGGACTGTTCTTGCATAGACTAAGACCAGTGGTAAATTTTGTAAACCTAAGACCACTAAGTACAATCTTTTCAGGTCCTGTTGATCCATATCTTTGTGAGTCCTTGGCCATGTAAGTCTCCCAGAGCTCTGCAGAGGAATAAGCTTCAGTAGAATAAAATTTGAATTCATATAATCATTAATAATGGTGAACATCTTTGTTTCATTTTGCATTTTTGAGGGTGTGTTTTGAGGTTAATTATGTGATTGTTCAGTGATCATAGGTTCTCTCCCTGAATGCCATTGGCCCTTTCCCATCATTTGCATTTCCTGGATTGTTTTGATTTTTTGTGGTTGTTCTTTGTAGATGTTAAGTCTGTGAGTTGCAGATAACTTCTCCAAGAGAGTTTGGGAGATTCCTTCGGGGAATATTGGTCTATGCATGTCCCAAAATTGCTATAGCTTTGTAATTATGTTGGGTGAATGGGAGATCAATTTTACTTGCCACATTAGAGGTGTTTTATCCTTGTTTTTTTTTTTTTTTAACTGCCTACCCTGGTTTTGCTTTACTCCCTGCCTCCCTGTGGCCTGGCGAGGCATGGCCTTACTCCACTGCTTACATGGCTGTGCTGTTCCCTAACTTTGATCCCCTCATGTTTCTCCTAGCCTTGTCTTCCTCTAGGTCTGCATTTCCAACCCTCTTGCCTTCTTCCTGTCTTTGTCTTCACTTACATGGAACAGCCTTCCACCTTGCCTGGCCTTATCCCTCCCTTATCTTTCTGCTTAGCTGGGCTTCAGATTCCATCTGGGTATTCATGCATGCTGAAGAATTGACCCTAAGCAGGTTTTGCAAGCAAGTGCATTTCATTTCCCCAGCCTCTGTTTGTTTTAAGCAGGGTCTTATTCTGTAAGCCAAGTTGACATGTAACTCATGGTGTAGGCTAGGCTACTCTCACAGCTGCAGGAATATTCACAGCCCAGGCTCCGGTGTCATGGATTTACAAGCTTGATCTATCATGCTCCGTTACTCTATTTCTTTTGGTCCTTTGTGTGTAAGAAGATAATCTTGACATTGTCACTTGATGTAAAAATTATTTTGTTATCTTCTCTGCCTCTTGGAGGCATGTAGAAATGCCCACCATCATTTTTGGTTGTGACAACTTGCTGGGTGAGTCTCTAGGTTGTGCCCTGTAAGAAGTCAGGATGCCCCAATTCTACTGTATTTTGTGCAGGTCAGTGAAGAACATAGTATTGTGGAAACTTACATGCCATTACTAATGTGACTGAGAAGGGCCAATAGAAACTTGAAAAGCAACTTGTGTGGGTTGGAGGGAAAAAAAATAACTATTGGAAATTTGTTAGAAATTTGGTTGAATATCTGAATATTTGCACATTTTTAAACATGTTAGTTGCATGTAGTAAAAGACTCAGAGTAAGATTTCTCTATTCTACCATTTTGTTGAAACTAATCTCCTTTTTACTTTTTAATTCTACTTTCCTTGCATAGATTCTGTCTGCATTTCATAACTTTTCCTTTTGAACAATTAGCTCCTTAAAATTTCCCCCTTACTCATTTTCCATTTAAGTACCTAGAGCCATAAGAGTGAAGTTACAAAGAGTGATGGATATCACTCAATCTACTTTTTGTTTTCTGACATGAAACACATTCCTACAATGTTTTTCTTTTCATAGCCTGTTTGCCAAGTGCCTGAATGGGTGCAATAGTGGCATGTCGGCTCTGCAGGAAACCAACTGCTCTCTTATTGGACTAGAGACCCACTCTATGGGAGGGAATATGTGCCTGGTACTGAAAACCTAATCAAAAGCCTGTGGCAGGGGAGGTCATGAGGCTTAGGGGTATAAAGCCTGCTTTAGTCTGGCTAAGTGCATGTATTATTTGCACCAAACTGTCCTGAAAGCACTACACGTAATGTTCACATTCATATATTAATGCTGCTCTCACTTCTACTTAGAGAAGCTTCACTTTTCAGATGGCACTCACTGCAGGGATGACCCAAAAGGCAACATAGTACTGAGCAGAAGTGACAGAGGAGTGTCCTCCACTGAAACATCTCTTTCACAAACTCCAAGGCTCAGGATCCACTGCAGAAAAGGTGGTGAAAAGAATGTAAAAGCCAAAGGAAAGACACCACTCCTTACAAAGCAACTGTTCAGACAGAAATTGGCCTCGATATCCATGACCTCACTGTGCCTAGCAATACTTTCACAAGACCATCACAGTAGGAGAAAAGTGCGATGACATCAAAATAAAAGGGAGACTAATGGAGAGAGGCAGGGGATATGATGGAGGGTGGAGTTGTGAGGGGGAAAGTGGGAGAGGGGAGAGAATTAATATCGTTTACTGTCTTTAAGTATAGAAGTTGTCAATAAAAAATAGATTGAAGGCAGGTATATTGGTGCACACCTGTAATCCCAGCACTTGGGAGTCAGAGGTAGGAGAATCACTGTGAGTTCGAGGCCACTCTGAGACTACATAGTGAATTCCAGGTCAATCTGAGCTAGAGTGAAACTTGACCTAAAGAAAAAAAAAAACATTGAAAAGTTGAAGGAATTATGCTAATAAAGATATTGACATTTAAAATAAAAAATCAAAACAATAAAGCAAAACACATTTATACACAAAATAAGATGGAAAAATTACAATAGACCATAATTTCACTAAGCTTCCTTTTGCTCTTTCTGCAATTACACACCTGTGGCCCCTTATGAGCCACTTCCTTGTGCAGAGTGGCCACTCTCTGAGGCAGAGTCTCAGTCAAGCTCTGACCTGGAATTCACTGCAATCATCATGCTGCAAGTTTCCAAACACTGAGATTGAACATGTGATCTACTATATCTGGCTATTAACTGTTAATCACAGTTTATTTCTGTAATTTTGTGACTTTTAATTAGTTGTTGTTACTTTTTGACTGTGTTAATTAACTGAATCCTACATGTAGATAGACTCATTTTACAACAGAATGAATATGGGGGACTTGGGTGTATGACACTTAGTAAAAACATATATGTTTGAGAAAAACATAAGGTGTAGGCTCCCTCATTTGTTATCAAATAATGAATGCTCTCAGCAAGTAGCCTAAGGGACAATTTAGTGCACAAACCCACACTGCATATACAGGTGTGATGAAGGGGTATGAACCTTCCCTTGGTGCAATTCATGAGTTTTCATCAAGCTCACTTCTTTTGTTCTCACTCTTGTTCAGACACTTTACTTTGTCATTGGGAATTAAGATTCTACCTCTGAATTCAAGGGTGCAGATTTTCTTGGGCATTGAACACTCCAAATTTTATTCACTGTAATATGAAATAAACACAAAGGAACAAAGGAACTAAGTCTACCTACAACCTCACCATTCCAATGCCTTCTACTTTACATTTTCTTTTTTCTTTCTTTCTTTCTTTTTCTTTCTTTGTTTTTTGAGGTGGGGTTTCACTCTAGCTCAGGCTCTCCTGGAATTAACTATGTAATGACAGGGTGGGCTCAAACTCACAGCGATTCTCCTACCTCTGCCTCCCGAGTGCTAGGATTAAAGGCGTGCGCCACCATGCCCAGCTCTACTTCATCATTTTCTGTACATCTATGATGGCAGTTAGAGCTCTGTTGTTTTCAGCAAGCTGTTTTTTCCCTCTTTGAGACATTCCAACTGTAGACCACGATAGCTGTGAATTTCATCCAACACAAAAAACTTAAATTTACTTAAAATATTACCAATATACTTTTTGTTTATTTTTATTTATTTATTTGAGAGAGAGAGAGAAAGACAGGCAGGCAGAGAGAGAGAGAGAGAATGGGCACACCAGGGCTTCCAGCCACTGCAAACGAACTCCAAACGTGTGTGCCCCCTTGTGCATCTGGCTAACATGGGTCCTGGGGAATTGAGTCTTGAACCAGGATTCACAGGCTTCACCGGCAAGCGCTTAACCCCTAAGCCATCTCTCCAGCCCACCAATATTTTTATGTGATTTTTGCAGTACTAAATTCTGCAGCTCTGAAGTGTGACTATCAAAAGGTTCACTAACATACTAGTTATGTCATTTATTTACACACCAGGCAACAATTTGTAGTATGTGCCAATTGCTAAGGAATTAGAGCTAAACAATTACATTCATGTTTTTCACAGCTGTGAAGATTATGTACATAATCATTCCTGTGAAATTGCTAAGTGCATCGGGTGTGCATGTACCATGATGTGTTTGTGGAGGTTAGAGGACAATTTTCCCTGGCAGTTCTTGCCTTTGATCTTGTCTGTAGCAGGGCCTCATTGTTCACCGCTGTGTTTTTGAGGCTAGCTTATTTATGAGCTTTCAGAGGATTCTCATGTCTCTGTAACCCTTTTCCAGTAGGCACTCTGAGATGGTAGAGGTTTACTACTGCTATCTATGGGATCTCTATCTACTCATCCATCACACCAGCTTCCGGACTTGGCTTTGTGTGTGTGTGTGTGTGTGTGTGTGTTTAGTTAAATCCATATTGAATGTGTTTTTTTCTATTTTCATCTATCTAGAAACTTTAGCCCCAAACATAACATATAATATGCTTATGGTATGAAAGCATAAAGTTAAATCTAAATATCTCAAAAGAATAAATGTGTATGTGTGTTATGTAAGGGAATTATTCTAGTGTAATATTAAGTTCAGAGATTTCAGCCAAGGGAAAACTGAAAAAGAATCAGACAGGGCTGAGAATGTGGTTCAGTCAACAGAGGGTTTGCCTAACATGCATGACCCCGAGTTCAATATCCACTAATCACATAAACAGAAATAAGGAGATGATAACAGGAACATCAAAATTTCAAGTCTGTCCTTGCCTACATAGTATGTTTTAGACAGACTGAGCTACTTGATATTGTCTCAAAAAATAACAATAAAAAGAAAGAACAACTCTGAAAGACTTAGTCATTGTACTTGCTCTTTGAAAGCAAATGCATCATTTCTCTAAATGGCATATGGGTCTCAACCTCAGTGTGTGATTGGTAAAGGGGATTAGAAGCAGGAGCAGGGGGCAGTGATGAAGAGGCCCAACTCTTTCAAGGAGCTACACGATGAAGAACTGCAGCCATAATGAAGGCAGAAGCTGAGGACTGGGGAGAAAGGATCTAAGACAATGACAGTTACTGAGATTGTCTAAGGATGTTCTCTGGAAATTTCTAGAAGGACTTTTCATAGAGACCTTTTATTGAGACAAGAGAAAGAATGAAATGATAGAAATCATTCAAAATAGGTTCATTGAATTGGGTGTAAAGTGATGGTAATTCAAGCTGACAGTTTAAAATGAAAGATAAGAAAAAATGTGAGTAAGGGCCTGTGCGGCACAGCTTGCAAAAGAAAAAAATAGTAGCATGGACTGCTGTCCTCCATACATAGCAGAACCACTGTCTGTTGAACTATCAGTGACTGTGGCCTGTAACTTTCCACCAAGGAGGAGAGCCTGGTTCCAAAGCTCTCCACCTCTTTAAGGATGGTTATTGTTACTAGAAGAGAGGCCTCACAAAGCCCCAACAAGAATTTACACACAGTTTAAAGCTGAGAAATGAAAATTTATGTGCATTTTCTCTACAAACATGAGGATATAGTAGGCCGTACAACAGGTCAAATTTGAATTTCCGGATCCCACATAAACAGCTGAGAATGTCCATAAAATTTGATAACCTCAGTCCTACAAAGGGGAGAACAGCTCATGGAATTTCCCTAGGCTTACTAAAAAGCTCCTGCATTTCAAGAGAATCCAATTCAAAATGAGAATGGGTGGAAGAACTATAAAGTGGGACACCCTACTTTCAGCTCTGGCCAACAGAGAAGAGTGGAAATTATAGCAGAGAAGAACATAATGCCCTGTAAGGGAAAATGCACACACACTCATACACACATGCACACACACACATATTCAACACAGAACACTCACATATATACACAAAGGGTTATTTAAGAAAGAGATATTTTCTTCTATGATGTATCTGCCCATCAGTTGTTTGTGCCCTTGTTAATTACCCCTCTCTCATGCTCCTAAATAAACATCCCTAACTTAAATCACTGTTGCAACAAGCTCCACTTCTATGGAAGGTTTACTTTCTTCCTGTGATTTGTAACCCTATATGAAGTGAGTAGATGTTTATTTAAGCCTCCTCAGAAAAATCTCACAAAACAAACACGTAAGGTGTGAATGTTGTTGCATGGTGAACCTGCTGATAGCCACTCCTGGGTTCAAACTATTGGGATCTACACATCCAGGTACAAATTGAAGGAAAGGTACAGAACAGGACAGGAACATGATCAAGGTTCTTGTCCAATCTCCAGGGCAGGCTCCTGACTCCCAAAATGCTCCCTTGGTGTGATGATTCTTCCTTGGTTATGAACTTGGCAACATTTAGAATCACCATGGAAACAAATCTCTTGTTGTGTATGTAAGATATACAGATACATTCTTCAGGACTCCTTGTGTCTACTCATTAGAAAAGGACACAATAAAATAGAAAAAAATGTTAGGCATTGTAGTGCATTCCTTTAATACTAGTACTTGGAAAGCTAAGGTAGGAGAATCACTGTGATTTGAGGCTGGCTTGGGATTGCATATTGAATTCTATGTCAGCCTGGGCTACAATGAGACCCTACCTTGAAAAACCAAACTAAATAAGTAAATAAATAAAGTGAAAGATATTGCTTAGTGATTAAGTTCCTTGCCTGTGAATCTAAAGGATCCAGGCTTGGTTAATTAGTACCCATGTAAGCTGATGCACAAGGTAGCAAATGCGTCTGGAGTTTGTTTGCAGTGGATAGAGGCCCTTAAAGTCTTATTCTCTCTCTCTCTATCCCTCCTTCTATCTCTCATAAACAAATAAGTACATAAATAAATAAAATATTTTAAAAATAAAAGTAAATAAATAAAGGAAGTTCTGGCAACGGTGTGGAGAAATTGTAGAGTTCCTTTTGGGAATCTAAAAAAGGTATGACAATAGATGGGTGTGATGCTTAAATATTTGAAGCCACACAAGTTTCTACTTAACATTCTTTAAAGGATGATTTTGACATTATGTTTACATTACCACAATAACATAAACTATAGTACATATTAACTTTTATAACCCTCACATTAAATGACTGACCACCATCATGTGTAAGAGAGAGCTGAGCATTGTGGTGCACACTTGTAAATCCAATAGAGGAGGCTGAGGTAGGACCATCCTGAGTCTGATACATAGTGAGATCTAATCTCTAAGTGAAAATAAAAACAGCTAATGATGTAGCTTGGTGCAAAAGTTCTTGCTCAGTATATAAGAGACCATGGGTTTGTGAAGAGCCAACCTGACTCCATTTTAACAGCAAGATCTATTGTTATGTAATGATTAAGTTTCTGTTTCTTTGTCTGAGCTGGGGCCACAAATTCCTCCCTGGTTACTGTTCCCAAGATTGTGTATTCATAGTATTCTGGGAAAGTAGTTTAACTGTAACTACTAGTCTGCTTCTGTCGCCATGCTTGCTTGACACTGAAAACCCCTACCATGTGATTTCTATGGTTTTGCACTATAAAAGGATTTAAGAAGCTGACTCTGGGCTGCTTTTTACACACCTGCCTTAGGATGTTTGAGGCTCTGGATTTGTGAACAAGATTCCAGAAAGAAAAAGCCATGTCTGTGTTAAACATCCTACATAGCTGATTGAATGACTGGAAAGACTGTGGTGTGGAAAGCTCGTATGCTGGAGGTTTGTAACCAAATTTTGTTAGGTAACCTTCAGTCCCATAAGTAGGTATTCACAGCCCACCTTCCTGCTTGATCTAACATTCTCATTAGTATCAGGTAAAATGTTTATTGGAATGTTCAAACAACCATCTTAGTTTCCACCAACCTGTAGACCAAGGATGGCATCCAAAAACATCTGAGGCCTGTAGCAGAGAGTTCTTGGCTTTGAACTACTTGATGTTTCCATGTATATACTTTAAATGCCTAGATTTAAAAGTTTCTTGTTCTTCACTATAAAAGTTCCATTATCTAGGTAAAGTGATCCAGATTTTCTGCTTTGTTTTGTTTTCCAAGATATGGTCTTGCTCTAGCCCAGGCTAACCTGGAATTCACTATGTAAATCCCAGGATGGCATTGAACTCATGGTGATCCTTGCACCTCTGTCTCCTGAGTGCTGGGATTAAAGATCACAAAAAATCACAATACCTCATTGTGATTTCACTATGATGTTACAATACCCCATTCACACATCACAATGCCATACAGTGACATCACCATGAAAAACTATGGCATCCCAATGCCAAACTGTCCAATTATAATGACCAAAACTATGGGTTCACAAAACCTCATTGTCATATCACAATACCCTTCTTTGACAACACAAAGACCACTGTGACATCACATTGGCCCACTGTAATTTCACACAGTCCAAATGTGACTTCACAATGCCCCAATGTGATATCACAATGATCTGATGAAACATCACAGTACCCACTATCTCATCACAGTTCCACACTATGACATGATAGTAACCAACTGTCACATGACAATGTCAAACTGTGACATCACAATACTTCATTGGCACTTCACAATGCCCAAGTGTGATATACCAATGTCCCATTCTCTCTTCACATTGCCCACTGTGACATTACTATGATTAATTATAACATCACAATGTTGCTCTCTCACAATATGCCACTGTAAGATCAAAATGTCCCACTGTGAAATCATTATACCATACCGTCACATCACAATGCCCAAATGTGACATAGGAATGCCCCACAGTGATATCACAATACCTTCAATACCTTTCTGTGACATCAAAACACCCCACGGTTATATAAAACAATACCCAACTATGGCCAACTGTTTCACAACACTGTGACATCACAATGCCCAACTATGATATCATAATGCTCCACTATGACATGGTAATCCCCTTGTCAGTTCACAATGCCAAGCTGTGGCATCACAACACCCCACTGCCCTGTCCCATCACAATGCACCACTGTGACATCACAATATCAATATGACATCATAGTACTCCACTGTTTTTTCACAATATCCCTTTGTGAAATCACTGTACTCTCTCTGACATCACAATGCCCAAGTGTCACATAACAATGCCCATCTATGATATCACCATATGCAACAATGCCAAAGTGTTGCATCACAATACCTACTGTGACATCACAAAGCCCCTTGTGACATCACAAAGCCTCAATGTGGGGCTCCACTCCAACACCACAGTACCCTACTGTCACATCATACTGCCCAATTGTGACATCTCATGGCCAATGTCACATCAAAATGACTTACAGTGACTAAGAATTCCCCATAGTAATATCACAATGCTCTACGGTGACATAACAATGCCCAATGGTCAAATCACAAGGCCACCCTGTGACATAACAGTGTTTCACTGTGCTATCACAGTGTCAAACTGTCAAACCAAATAGCCAAGTGTGACATCATAGTGCCCCACTGTGAAACCACAATGGGGACTTGAGAAATGGCTTAGTGGTTAAGGCACTTGCCTGTAAAACTTAAGGACTCATATTTGACTCTCCATGTACCACGTAAGGCAGACACACAGGGATGCAAGTGCACAAGGTCATACATGCACATAAGGGGGAACACAGTCTGGAGTTTGATTTCAGAGGCTGGAGGCCATGGAATGTCAACTCACTCCCTCTCTCTCTCATAAAAAGGCCAGCCTATAACCTATTGTGATATTACAAAGCCCAACTCTGAATTCACAAGGTCCCACTGTGATGTCACAATGCACCACACTAATAAAAAGTACTTCACTGTGACATCAAAATGCCACACTGTCACATCACAATGCTCAATTGTGAAATCACAATATGCCACTGTGAAAGCATAAAGCCCCATAGTGACAATATAGTATACAACTGTGGCATCACAATGCATCACTGATCACTGTGATATCACAGTGCCCCTCTGTGATACACAATTACCCCACTGTCATATCACAACATTCCATCAAGGCATCATAATGACGAAGTTTGAAATTACAATGTTTAACTATGATATAACAGTACTCAACTGTAATATCTCAACACACCACTGTCATATCAAAATGCTCCACAGTGGCATCACTAAGTCCCACTGTCACATCAAAATTTTCCACAATAACATTATAATTCTCAACTGGCACCACAATTTGAACTGTGATATCCAAATACCACACTGTGATATCACAATGCCCATCAGTAATATCATAATGCTGGACATTTGTAACACAATACCCAACTGTCTTTTCACAGTGCTACACAGTTGGTTACTGTGATATCACAAAGCCCAGCTGGGATTTCACAAAACTCCACTTTGACATCAAAGTCCACTGTGACATCACAAAGCCCTACTGTATCATCATAATTCCACACTATTATATCACAATGGAACATTATGACATCACCATGCCCCCTCTCACATCACAACAGCTGTGACTGACATCACAATGCCTCATTGTCTCATCACAATACCTGACTGTGATATCGCAATGCCCAACTATCACATCACAATGCGACAATGTGATATCACCACACACAACTATCATATCACAATTGCCCACTGTCACACCACAATGTCCCACTGTAACATCACAATGCTCTACTGTGACATCAAGTGCCACAGTCTCTTAAAATGCTCCATGTTGATATAACAGTGCTCCAATGAAACATCACAATATTCCACTGTGTCATCATCATTCCCAGTGTTACAACACGATGTCCATTGTGACATCACAATACCCTAATATGACATCACAAAGCCGACTGTGATTTCAAAATGCCACACTGTGATAACACAATGCTCAACTGTTTCATCACAAAATCCTAATGTGACATAACAGTTATCCACTGTGTTATTATAATGGTACACTGTGACTTCACAATACCCCACTCCCTCATTATACTATCCAACTATGACACAGAGCCCCATTGTAACATTATAATGTGCCACTGTGACATTACAATACTCTATTGTGATGTCACAATGCTACCCCATGATATCACAATGCCCCACTGTGATGTCACAGTGGTCTACTGTAGTGTTTGTGATGTCACCATTAGATATTGTGACATCATAGCTGAGCATTGTGATGTGACATTAGGTATTGTGATGGAACAGTGGATATTTAATATATCACAGTAGAAGTATGGCATTGTGATGTCACATTGGGACATTATGATGTTACAGGTCAGGTCTGTGCTGTCACAGTGGGGCATTATGATGAAAGAGTAGGTCAATGTGATGTCACAGTAGATCTTTGTGATATCACAGTTGGACATTTTTATATGGCAGTGGCATACTATAATGTCACATGGGTAATAGAACAGTGCTGGATTGTGATGTCGCAGTGGGGCCTCACTCTGATTTTATAATGCTGCCCAATGATACCACAAAGCCCCACTGTGACATCATATTGCCCCATGTGACATTCCAATGCCCCATTTTGATATAACAGTGCTCCACTGTGACATCACATGACTCTAACATGACATCACAAATCCCCATTGTGATTTCACTATGATATCACAATGCTACATTCTGAATCACAAAGTCCATTTGTGACATCACAACTCCTCACTATGACATCACAGAGGTCCACTTTGACATCATAATAACCTAATCTCTCATCATAATGTCACCCTGGGACATGACAGAGCTGAAATGTAACATCATAATGTCTCAGTGTGACATCACAATGCCCTACTGTGATATCAGAAAGCCCCACTAAAGTTACACAATGCTCCACTGTGATATCACAATGATCCACTGTGACATCATAATGACTCACTTACTATTTCATGATAATGTCCAGCTATGACATCACAATGTTCTTTTATGACATAATAACATGAATTTGTTCATCACCTAGCCCCATTTTACATCACATTGCCCCACTGTGACCTCACAGTATTCCACTATGATATAAAAGTGCTCAAATGTGATATCACAATACCCAACTGTCATATCACATGCAAAGCTGTGAGGTCATAATACCCTATTGTGATAACACAGGATCCCACTTTGATTTCACAATAGAATACTGTGATACCACAAAGCCTCATAGTGAAAACACAGTGCTCCACTGTGACAACACAATGCCCAACTGTGATGTAACAATGCTCCAAGGTCACATCATAATATCCTAATGTGACATCACAGAATCCAAAGCCCCAATGTGATTTTAAAATGTCCCACTGTGATATCACAGTGCTCCACTGTTCATCACAAAGCCCCTTTGTAACATCACAATTTCTCTCTGTGATATCACAGTGGTCTAGTGTCACATAATGTGACATCACAAATCCCCTCTGTGATATCACAATGACATACTGTGACATAAGAATGCCCCATTTGCTTATCATAATGACCCACTGTGACATCACAGAGCTTAACTGCAACATCATAATGTCCCACTGCAATACCATAATGCCCTATTGTGATATCAAAAAGCCTTACTGAGATTTCACAATGCCCCACTGTGATATCACAATGCTCCACTGTGATATCACAATGATTTATGGTCTCATGTTAATGCCCAGGTATGACATCGTAGTGCTCCCATGTGACACAATAATATTAAATTGTTAACCACAGTACCTCACTGAGACATCACAATGTTCATATTTGACATCATAATGACACACTGAATTATTGTAATGTCCCACTGTGACATCACAGAGCTGAAATGTAATGTCATATTGTCCTACTGTGGTATCACAAGGCCCTGTAGTGACATCGGAAAGCCCCAATAACAATGCTCTATTGTGATATCACAGTAACCTAATGTGACATCCAAAGCACCACCTTCATTTCACAATGCCCCACTGTGATATCACAGTGTTCCACTATTATACCACAATGACTCACTGTCTAATGACAATTCCCAGCTATGACATCACAATGCTCCCAAATGATATAATCAAATTAACTTAGTCATCAAAATACCCCACTGTGACATAATATTGCCCCACTGTTATATCACAAAGCCCACCTCTCTCATATTAATGTCTCACTGGGACATTACAGAGCTGAACTGTAGCATTATTATACACCAGTGTGACATCACAATTTCCTATTGTGACATCAAAAAGACTTACTAAGATTTCACAATGGTCCACTGTAATGTAACAATGCTCCACTGTGACATCAAAAACCTCGTGTCTTGGGCTGGAGAGATGGCTTAGCGGTTAAGCGCTTGCCTGTGAAGCCTAAGGACCCCGGTTCGAGGCTCGGTTCCCCAGGTCCCACGTTAGCCAGATGCATAAGGGGGCGCATGCGTCTGGAGTTCATTTGCAGAGGCTGGAAGCCCTGGCACGCCCATTCTCTCTCTCTCCCTCTATCTGTCTTTCTCTCTGTGTCTGTCGCTCTCAAATAAATTTTAAAAAAATTAAAAAAAAACAACCTCGTGTCTTATCACAGTATTCAACTGTGAATCACAATACCTTATTTTGACATCACAAAGCTCCACTCTCAACACCATTGTGACATCACTGTGCCCCACTATGACATCACAATGTCCAACCTGATATAAAAATATCCAACTGTGACATCAAAATACCCTAATGTGACATTACAGAGTCCCACATCATTTTCAGAATTGCCCACAGAGATATCACAATGCTACACTTTTAAGCACAAAGCACCACTGTGACACCACAATTACCCACTTTGACATCACAATATACTACTCCCTTGTCATAATGTCCCACTGTGACATCATACAGCTGAACTGTAACATCATCACATCACACTCTGACAATGCAATTCCCTATTGTGATATCAAAAAACCCCACTGTGTTTTCACAAAACCCTACTGTGACATCACATTGTCCTACTGTGACATCACAGTTTCCTTCTGTGATATAAAAATGCTCCATTGTTGAATGACAATACAACACTGTCATATCTTCATGGTTAACTGTGACATCAGAATATCTGATTGTAACATGACTAAGCCCCACTCTGATATAACAATACCCACCGTGACATCAGAGTGTTCATCTATAACATCACAATGACTCACTGTATCCTCACAATGCTTCATTGTCTCATCACAATACCCAAAATAAAATCCCAGTGTCCAACTGCCCCATTGCAATACTGTCTCATCAAAACGCACTATATATCACACATCACCACTTTATTTCACAATGTCCCACAATGAAATAACAGAGATTGAGTATGAATTTACATAACTTCACTGTTGCATTACAATGCTGCACTGTGACATCACAATACCCCATTATAACATTACCATGCTCAACTGTGACCTAACTATACAACATTGTGACATGACAAAGCCCATGCCTGAATTCATAATGCCCCACTGTAACTCCACAATGCCACATTGTGACATCACAGTGTTCCACTGAGACTTCATAATGCCCACTGTGATATAGCAATGCTCCTCTGTGACATTACAATACCCTAATGTGATATTGCAAAGCACCACTCTGATTTCACAATGCCCCACTGGCATATCACAATGCTTTACTGACTATCATGAAGCCTATGACATCACAATTCCCACTGTGATATCAGAGAGGTCCACTGTGACATCACAATGCCCCACTCATCGTAATGTCTGTGATATCACAATGCTCTATTGTGACATAACAAAGCCTCACTGCGATTTTATAATATCCCACTCTGACATCACAAGGCCCCACTGACATCAGATTGCCCCACTGTAACATCATCACAATGCCTCACTCATTACAGTACCCAAAATTGAAATCACAAAGACCAACTCTGCCATCATTATGCTGACTGTCTGATCAAAATGCACAATAATGGCATCAGGAATACCCACTTTACATCACAATGCCCCACAAAGAAATCAGTGTTCAGCTACAAATTTACATAACCTCACTGCAACATTAAAGTGCCCCACTGTGATTTCACATTGTCCAACTGTGACATCACAGTGTCCCACTGTGGTATAACTGCTCCACTGTGACATCACAATACCTCACTATTTCATTAACATGCTCAACTGTGACATCACTATACCATGTAGTGACATTACAAAACCCCACTGATTTCACAATGCACCACTGTGACACCAAACACCCAATTGTGACATTACAATGCCCCATTCTGATATGATAATGCTCCACAGTAAAATCACAAACCATAATCTGACATTATAATGCCCCACTGTGATATTACAATGCTTCACTGTTAATCACAAAGCCCCTCTGTGACTTAAAAATTTCCAATTGTGATATCACAGAGGTTCACTGTAACATCATAATGCCCCACTCTTTCATCATAATTTCACACTGTGACATCACATAGCTTAACTATAACATCACTGTGCTCAATTGTGATGTGATATAACCCAATTGTGACATCACAAAGTCACACTGTCCTATCATAATGTCCCACTGTGACATTATAAAGCCCATTAGGACATCACAGTGCCCCACTGTGATATCTTAGTGCCCAACCATGACATCACAGTACACATCTAAGACATCACAATGACTCACTGCCTCCTCACAATTCCTTACTCTCATCACAGTAGACAAAATTAAATCCCAATACCCAACTTTCCTATCACAATTCTCTCTCTGTCATCAAAATGCACTATAATGACATCACAAAACTCCACTTTACTTCACAATGCTCAATGATGAAATCACAGTACTCCACAATAAATTTACGTAATCTCACTATGGCATTACAATACCCCACTGTGACATCACAATACCTCACTATCACATCACCATGTTCAATGTGACATAACTTTATGATATTGACATGACAAACTCCAAATCTGAATTCACAATACCTCACTGAGACACCAGAAAGACCCATTGTGACATCAGTTTCCCACTGTGAAATTACAATGTCCTACTGTCATATAAAAATGCTTGACTGTGACATCACAAGACCCTAATGTGACATAACAAATCCCCACTATGATTTCCCAATTCCCCATTGTGATATCACAATGCTCACATATGACATTATACAACAAACTTCTTTATCACAATGCCCCACTGTGATATAATAATGCAACTGTGATATCACAACACCCCAATGAGACATCACACAGATACATTGTGATATCACAATGCCACACTCTCACCGTAATGTCCCACAGCAACTTCACAGAGCTCAAATAGAACACCATACTGTCAAACTGTGACCTCATAATGCCATATTGTGACATCACAAAACTCCACTTTGATTACCAAATGTGCCACTGTGACATCCCATAGCCCCTTGGTGACATCACAGTGCCCATTGTGATGTCACAGTGCTCATCTGTGACATTACATTGACTCACTGTATAATCAAAATGCCTCAATATCTCATCACAATACTCAGTAGTGAAATCCCAATGCCCAATTGTCACATCACAAAGCTCACTCTCTGATCAAAATGTACTATAATGGCATCACAATTTCCCTTACTTCACAATGCCCCATGATAAAATTTCAGTGCTCCATTATGAATTTACATAACCTTACTGTGACATTACAGTGCCCCACTGTGACATAACAGTGTCCCACTGTGATATAACAATGCTCTACTGTGGCATCACAATGCCATAATATTACATCACAAAGCTCCTCTATGATTTAATAATGTCCCACTGGGATATCACAATGCTCCACTGTTCACAAAACCCCTCTGTGACATCACAACTCCCACTGTTATATCAGAGAGGTACACTGTAACATCACAATGTTCCACAGTGATATTACAATAACCCACTGTGATAATACAATGCCCCAATGTGACATCACAATATCCCACTGTGACAGAACAATGCCCCATTGTTATATAATACTCCACTGTGACATCACAAATACCCTAATGTGACATCAAAAGGCCATACTGTGATTTCACAATCACTACTGTTATATCATAAAGCTCCACTGGTCAGCACACACCCCTCTATGACATTACAATGTCATAGTGTACCACTTTGATATAACAATCCTCCACTGTGACATTGCAATATACCACTATCACATCACCATGTTCAAATGGGACACCTCTCTACCATATTATGATATGACAAAACCTGACTTTGAATTCACAGTGCCCCAGTGTCACAACATAAACTCCCATTGTGATATCACAATGCTCCACAGTGACATCACAATAACCCAATTTGATATAAAAAATGGTCAAGGTGATATCACAATACCCTAATGTGACATAAAATTCCCCACTGTGATGTCACATTCACTGTCTCATGACAATACCCAGGTGTGATATCACAATGCTCACATATGACATGATGAAACATCTTCATCACTATGCCCAACAGTGGCATCACCATGCCACACTGTGACATCACATTGATCCACAGTAACATCACAATGTGTTCTAATGATGCTCCAATGTGACATCACAATGCCCAATGTCACATCATCATGCCCAATTGTCACATTACAAACCCTATGTGACATTGCAAAGCTCCACTCTGATTTCACAGTGCTAGTTTGATACCAGAAAGCCCCATTGTGACATCACAGTGTATCACGTTGACATCAAAATGCTCCACTGGGATGTAACAATTCTCCATCACACCTCACTGTGACATCACAATTACCTACCTACCACGATCAACTGCAACATCAAAATACCTGATTATGACAACACAAAGCCCTTGCCTTACTCCACAGTTCCCCACTGTGACACCACAAAGATTCACTGCGACATCACAGTGTGCCACTTTTAAAACACAAAGCCCCTTTGTGACATGACAGTGCCCCACTGTTATAGCACAATACCTTACTGTGATATCACAATGCTCCACTGCCTCACCATAATGTCCCACTGTGATGTATATTGTGATGCACAGATATGGCATCACAATATACCCATATGACATAACCAACTTGCTCATTACAATGCCTCACTGTGACATGATAACGGTCCAACTGTGATGTAATATTGCCCCAATGTGACACCAAAGTTTCCCACTGTGACATAAAAATCCTCCACTGTGACATCCCAATACCTAATCTCACATCACAATGCTCAAAGGTGATATCACCAAGACCCATTCTGATTTCACATTGTCTCTGTATAACACCACAAAGACTACTTGTGACAATTGTCTTTCTGTGATTGGGTGAGTTTGCTGAGAATGATCTGTTCCGGGTTCAGCCATTTTTTTTTCTTTAAATTTAATTTTGTCATTTTCCTTACTGCTGTGTAGAATTCCATCACGTTGATATTCCACATCTTTGTTATCTGTTTGTCTAATTATGGACATCTGGGTTGATTCCAGCTCTTAGCTATAATGAATTAAATACTTATAAACATGGTTGAGCAAATCTGTCTGAATTGAGGTGTGGAGTTTTTAGGGTAGATACCCAGTTATGGAATAACTGGGTCTTTTGGTAACTCTATAGTCAACCTTTTTAGGAGTCTCCATATTGCTTTTCATAGTGGTGGTACCATCTTACATTTCCCCCAGCAGTGAATGAGGGTTCCTACTTCTCCACCTCCTCACCAACATTTGTTTTCACTTGATTTTTAAATGTGTGCTATCCTTACTGGGGTAAGATGGAATCTCATAAATGTTTTAATTTGCACTTCCCTAGTGACTAGGGATTATGAACATTTTCTTAAGTGTGTGTTTGCCATTTATATTCTTCCTCTGAGAACTGCCTGTCCAGTTCTTTGCCTCATTTTGGGAGTGGGTTTATTTGACTTTTTATAGTTACAATTTTGAGTCTTTGTAGATTCTAGAAATTAGGCCTCTGTCAGTGGTATAGCCAGCAAAAATTTTCTCCCATTCTGTTGGTAACCTATTGGCTCTGCCTTTTGTATGTTTGTTTCTGAAGAAACTTATCATCTTAATAAGATCCCAATAGTTGAGTGATTGTTTATGTTCCTGAGCTACTGGAGATTTATTCAGGAAGTCTTTGTCCATTCCTGTATCATGGAAATTTCTTATTTTTCCTTCCAGGAGTAGCTGAGTTTATGGTCTTCTTTTGAGGTCTTTTATCCATTTGGATTTGATTTTTGTACATAGCAAGATGTGTGGATCAATTTTCATTTTTCTGCATATGGTTATGCAATTTGTCAGCACCATTGGTTGAAGACACTGTCTTGTTTCCAGCTTAAATTGTTAGGTCTTTTGTACAATATCAAATAGCTGTAGTTACTTCACTCAAAGTCCGGATCCTCAATTCTGTTCCATTGGTCTACAATCCTGATTTTATGCCAATACCATGCTGTTTTTATTATGATGGCTTTGTAATATAGCTTCAGATCCCATATGGTCAATTCCAATGTAAGATGCCATTTTCACAATGTTAATTCTGCCTATCCAGGAGCATGAGAGGTCTTTCCATTTTCTCAAATCCTCATAAATTTCTTTTTTGAGTGTTTTTATGTTTTCATTGTATAGGTCTTTCACATCCTTGGTTAATGTTATTCCAATATATATGCTTTTTTATTTTGAGAATAGGACATTATCACTAATTTCTTTCTCTGTATCTTTTACATATAGAAAGGCTACTGTTTTTTGTGTGTTGATTCTGTATCCTGCTACTAGGTTGAAGGGGTTAATCACTGTGAAGAGTTTTGAGATAGAGGTTCTCAGGCCTCTTATGTGTAGAAGCATGTCATCTTTGAATAGGACTAACTTAACTTCTTCCTTTACATTTGTGGCCCTTTTATTTCTTTCTCCAGTCATTGCTTGAACTATGACTTCCATTACTATGTTGAAGAACAGAGGTGAGAGTGGACAGGCCTATTTTCTTCCTAATTTCAATGGGAATTTCTTTAATCTCTCCCCTATTACATATTATTTAGACTTTGGGAACATTATATATAGCCTTTATCACGTTGAGATATAAACCGTCTATGCCCATTCTTTCCAATGTTTTTATCATGAAGAGATGTATTTTGTTAGAGGCCTTTTCTGCCTCTATCAAAATTAAGATGTGGTTTTTGTGTTTACACTTTTATTTATATATATAAAATTTATTTATTTATTTATTTGAGAGTGACAGACACAGAGAGAAAGACAGATAGAGGGAGAGAGAGAGAATGGGCGCGCCAGGGCTTCCAGCCTCTGCAAACGAACTCCAGACGCGTGCGCCCCCTTGATGTTTACACTTTTTTATGTGGTGTGTTACATTGACAGATTTCCACATGTTGGGACCGGAGAGATGGATTAGCCATTAAGTACTTGCCTGTGAAGCCTAAGACCCCTTGTTTGAGACCAGATTTCCCAGGACCCATGTTAGCTAGATGCACAAGGGGGCACACATGTCTGGACTTATTTTGCAGTGGCTGGAGGCCCTGGCGCACCCATTCTCTCTCTATCTGCCTCTTTCTCTCTCTTTCTGGTGCTCACAAATAAATAAATAAAAATAAGCAACAATTTTTTAAAAAATATTTCCATGTGTGGAACAATCCCTGTGTTTCTGGGATGAAGACTACTTGATCAAGGGGGGATAATGATTTTGATGTGTTGTTGGATTTGGTTTGTGAGGATTTTGTTCAGGATCTTTGAGTCTAAGTTTGTAAGGGAAATAGGCTTATAGTTTTCTTGTGGAATCTCTGCTTTGTTTGGTAGTAGGGTGATAGTACCTTCACAAAAGGAATTGGGGATCCTTCCCTGTTCTCCAATTGTGTGGTACAGTTTGAGAAAAAAATAGGTTTCAGTTCTTCCATGAAGGTTTGATAGAATTCAGCTGAGAAGCCATCTGGTCCTGTACTCTTCTTTCTGTGGAGGTTTTTGATTACATTTTCAGTCTCAATGGGTGTTATAGGTATGTTTAGGAGATTAATGTGCTCTGAGCTTAGCTTTGGTAGGTTGTATGTGTCCAGAAATTCATACATTTCATCCATATTGTCCACTTATATGGAGCAGAGGTTTAAGAAATAAGTCCTGATGATTTTCACTTATGTCTGTTGTGATCTCTCCTTTTTCATATCTAATTTTTTTTGAAGTGTCTCTTTCTTGTTTGGTCAAATTGACCAGGGGTTTATCAATCTAGTTTATTTTGTCAAAGACCCAGCTCTTTCTTTTAAATTTCCGTAGTTTCCAATTCATTAATTTCTTTTTTTTTTAAATTTAGTTTATTAGTTTTCTTTTCAGCAAATACAGGCAGTTTGGTACCATTGTTTAGGCTCATCTATGATCTACACCCTCCCATTGGACCCTCCTTGTTGATGTAAATGGGTCGTGCATTGTGGAGTTAGACCCCAGTTATTGGTATGATAAAGGTCTCTGCAAATCATGACCCAACATGTGACTCTGACATTCTTTCTGCCCCCTCTTCCGCAAAATTTCCCTGAGCCATGTTGGGTTCATTTTTGGTCTGCATCAGTGCTGAGGTGTTGGGGGCCTCTGAGGCTCTGGCTCTCTGATTTGGTAGGAGTTGATTTTTCTCTGCGTTGGTCTCCTTCCCCTTTGTGCTGGCATCTGGTTCACAGGAAAACATCACCTTTGCTTGTTTCACCAATTGTCCTTAGTTTCAGTTAGGCCCCTTTTGAGGTATGTTGGGGCAGCTCTCTCCTTAGGATCTGCATCTATCTGAAAAAGAGAAGCAGATTCTCCAACAGAGAGTAAGTTAGCACTCGGAAAATTGAGATAACACTTACTTTTTGGATAGAGAGTTTGATAGGTGTAGGCCCTCTTGTACCCCATGATTGATGGTAGCTTGATATTGGAGAGTGGGCTTGTGTTTGGGTATGCTTCTGACCTGCTTCCCAGCTCCAGCTATGGGTCTAGTACCACTGAGGGGATCAGTTAGCCAAATCAAGAGCAGTTGGTTCCTCACCATGGCTGTGTGCCACTATTGCACTTGTGTGGGCATCACATCAGGTTATTTGTTGCTAATTAGGTTAGACAATGAGTTGCTTGGACAGATATTGGTCATTTACCCCAGTCGCCCATGTAGAACCTTCTGGCACTAGACACGCTGACTGTCTGGGGACTGACTCTCTCCTGGCTTCCGGCCATGCCATTCCATTTTAAGTTTCAGCAGCATATTGGAGTCTTCAGCAATAGGGTCTTACCACTGGCCTTTGGTGGGTCATCAAGTACTCTGACAGAAGTCTGTCATTGTTTTGGGAAACCTTGTAGGTTTCTCTGATCAAAAGCTCATTGTGGATGGTAGCCCCAAGCTGGAAGTGGGGGTTACAGGTCAGTGCCCACTAAGAAATTGAAGAAAAACGTAAATAATATACAAGAGTTAGAGAAGAGAGAGATAGAGGGGAGAGGGGGAAAGGGAGGGAGGGAAGATGTAGAAGATTTAGGTTAGCCTTGATCCTTCCCTCTCCAGTGTCTTGTGGTTCACGTGTTTCCTGTAAGGGTCTAGTGACAGTTCAGCCATTTGGTCTGTCTTTTAGGAAGTAGAATTTTATGGTACCATTGCCGTTTGGGGCCAGATTACTGTTTTCCACCCTTTGATGCCCTCCCCGCCCTCTCCATCCATCCTATTGTCTAGTCCATGAGGTGCTTGCTGGCTTTGTAAGGTATCGTGGGTAGATTTAGGTTAGGTGTTGTAGATGAGTGAGACTATATGTCGATTTTTTTTCTGTGATTGGGTAAGTTCACTGAGAATGATCTGTTACAGGTTCAACCATTTTTTCCTCAAATTTCTTTGTGTCGTTTTTTCTTACTGCTGTATAGAATTCCATTGTGTAGATATACCACATCTTGGTTATCCATTCCTCTAATGATGGACATCTGGGTTGATTCCAGCTTTTAGCTATGACGAATTGAGCCGCTAAAAACATGGTTGAGCAAATCTCTCTGGCCTGTGGTTTGAAGGTTTTAGGGTAGATGCCCAGTAAGGGTATAACTGGGTCTGTTGGTATTTCTATAGTCAGCTTTTTCAGAAGTCTCCATATTGCTTTCCAAAGTGGTTGTGCCATCCTGCATTCCCACCAACAGTGAATGAGTGTCCTTGCTTCTCCACATCCTCGCCAGCATTTATTTTCATTTGACTTTTTGATGTTGGCTATCCTTATTGGGGTAAGGTGGAATTTCATAGTTGTTTTAATTTGCATTTCTCTGATGATTAGGGATGATGAACATTTTCTTAAGTGTGTGTTTGCCATTTATATATCTTCCTCTGTGAATTGCCTATTCAACACTGTGCCCCATTTTGTGAGTGGGGTATTTGTCTTCTTATTGTTTAGACTTTTGAGTTCTTTGAAAATTCTAGAGATAAGGCCTCTATCAGTTGGATAACCTGCAAATATTTTCTCCCATTCTGTGGTATTCTATTGGCTTTGCTTATTATATGCTTGTCTGTAAAGAAACTCTTCAGCTTCATATGATCTCATTGGTTGAGTGACTGTTTAAGAACTTGAGTCACTGGGGTTTTGTTCAGGAAGTCTTTTTCCATTCCTATATCATGGAAAGTACTTCCTAAATGTTCTTCCAGTAGTATTCGAGTTTCTGGCCTTATGTTGAGGTATTTGATCCATTTGGATTTGAGTGTCATGCATGGTGAAATGTGTGGATCAAGTTTTAGTTTCCTGCATGTGGTTATCCAGTTTGTCCACCACCATTTGTTGAAGATGCTATCTTTTTTCCAGCCTATATTGTTCAGGAATTTGTTGAATATCAAGTAGCTATAGTTGCTTGGCCCAATGTCTGGGTCCTCAATTATATTTCATTGGTCTATACTCCTGTTTTTATGCCAGTACCATGCTGTTTTTAATACTATGGCTTTGTGGTATAGCTTTAGATCAGGTATGGTGATACCACCAGAGGTATTTCTTTTGCCGAGGATATGTTTGGATATGCGAGGCCTTCTGCCTTTCCATTAGAAATTTGAGATCATTTTTTTTATCTCTGTGAAGAACACTGTAGGGATTTTAATTGGAATTGCGTTAAAGCTATATATTGCCTTTGTTAGGATTGTCATCTTCACAATGTTAATTCTGCATATCCAGGAGCATGGGAGGTCTTTCCATCTTCTCAAGTCCTCCTCAATTTCTTTTTTGAGAGTTTTTATATTTTCGTTGTATCGATTTTTACTTCCTTGGTTAACGTAATTCCAAGGTATTTTATTTTTTTGTGGCTATTGAAAATGGGACTATGTCCTTTATTTCTTTTTCTATGTCTTTGTCATTTGCATAAAAAATGCTACTGATTTTTGTGCATTGATTTTGTATCCTGCTACTTTGCTATAGGAGTTAATTACCTTCAGGAGTTTTGGGATGGAGTCTCTTGGGTCTCTTACAAATACAATCATGTCATCAGCAAATAGAGCTAACTTAACTTCTTCCTTTCCAAATTGTATCCCTTTTATTTCCTTCTCCTGTCTTATTGCTTGGGCTAGGACTTCCAGAACTATATTGAAAAGCAGAGGTGAGAGAGGACATCCCTGTCTTGTTCCTGATCTCAATGGGAATTCCTCCAGTCTCTCTCCATTAAGTATTATTTGCGCCTTTGGAGCTTTGTATATTGCCTTTATTATGGTAAGATGTGAAGCAGCCATGCCGATTCTCTCCAATGTTTTGATCATGAAGTGATGTTGTATCTTGTCAAAGGCCTTTTTTACATCTATAGAAATGATCATGTGGTTTTTATGTTTAAGCTTGTTTATGTGGTGTATTACATTGACAGATTTTCGTATGCTGAACCACCCTTGTATTCCTGGGAAAAATCCCACTTTGTCAAGGTGGATAATGCTTTTGATGTGTTGTTGGATTTGGTTTGTGAGTATTCTGTTCAGGATCTTTGCATCTATGTTCATTAGGGCAATAGGCCGGTAGTTTTCTTTTCTTGTGGCATCTGTGCCTGGCTTTGGGATTAGGGTGATACTAGCTTCATCAAGGAGTTGGGTAGCTTTCCCTGTTCTTCAATTGTGTGGCACAGTTTTAGAAAGATTGGTTTGAGTTCTTCCATGAAGGTTTGATAAAATTTGGCTGGGAATCCATCTTGTCCTGGACTCTTCTTTTTGGGGAGGTTTTTTATTACTTTTTCAATGTCCATGAGTGTGATGGGTTCATTGAGGTGATTAATCTGCTCTGAGTTTAGCTTTGGTAGATGAAATGCATCCAGGAATTTATCCTTTTCCTCCACATTTTCCAGTTTTGTGAAGTAGAGGTTTTTCAAATAATTCCTGATGATTCTCCCAATTTCACTTATGTCTGTTGTGATCTCTCCTTTTTCATTTTGAATTTTGTTAATTTGGAGTCTCTCCTTTTTTTTTTTTTTTTTTTTTTTTTTGCTTGATCAAATTGGCCATACGTTTGCCAATCTTGTTTATTTTTTCAAAGAACCAGCTCTTTGTTTTGTCAATTGCCTTAATTGTTTCCTTGGTTTCCAATTCATTAATTTCTGCTCTGATTTTAATTATTTCTTTCCTTCTGGAACTCTTTGGGTTGGATTTTTCTTGTTTTTCCAATGCTTTTAGGTGGATGGTTAGGCTATTGATTTGGGATCTTTCTGTCTTATTCATGAAGGCATGAAATGCTATGAATTTCCCCCTGAGGACTGCCTTCATTGTGTCCCATAAGTTTTGGTATGATGGGTTCTCATTGTCATTCAATTCCAGGAATTTTGCAATTTCATTTTTTATTTCATCCACTATCCATTTATTGTTTAAGAGTGGGATATTCAGTTTCCAGTTGCCGTTGGGGTTCTTGTTGGTTTTTTTGTTGTTGATTTCTAAGAATATGGCATTATGATCTGATATCATGCAGGGAATTATGTCGACTTTTCCTAAGTATGTGAAGGCAGTCTTTGTGACCCAGTATATCGTCTATTTTAGAGAATGTTCCATGGGCTGCTGAGAAGAATGTGTAGTCTATGGATTTGGTATGGAAAGTTCTATAGATGTCCCTTAGGTCTAAGTGCTCTATGGTTTTGTTGAGCTCTCTTACTTCCCTGTTGAGCTTCTGTTTGGATGATTTTTCTACTACTGATAATGGTGTGTTAAAGTCCCCAGCTACAATGGTGTTGGTGGTTATTTCTGTTTTATTGTCAAGTAGGTTTCGTTTTATGAAGTGTGGTGCCCCTGTGTTTGGTGCATACAGATTTATGATTGTAATATCCTATTGATGGACTGTTCCCTTTATAAGCAGGAAGTAGCCTTCTTTGTCTTTTTTGATTGGTTTTTGTTTGAAGTCAATTTTATCTGATATTAGTATAGCTACACCTGCTTGTTTCTTATTCCCATTTGCTTGGAAGATTGTTTTCCACCTTTTCACCCTGAGGAGGTTTCTGTCTTTAGTGGTAAGGTGTGTTTCTTGAAGGCAGCAGATTGAGGGGTCTAATTTTTTTATCCACCCTGTTAGCTTGTGTCTCTTTATGGGTGAATTAAGGCCATTAATATTTAGGGTGATGACTGTGAGGTTTGATTTGATCCCTGCCATGTTGTGGTGGTGGAGGTGTGTTGGCATTTCCATGGAGTTTAAAATTTTTTTCTGTCTACTCTGGGTTTGGTTGCTGTGATCTGCTTCTTGTAGGCATTTGTGTTTGGTTATTTGTTTCTTCTCTGTGGAGAATTTCTTGGAATACTTTCTTAGGTTTGGTTTTGTGTTCATATCATTGTAAAGCTGAATTTTGTCATGGAAAGTTTTCCTTTCACCATCTATATAAGGGAGACTTTTGCCGGGTAGAGTAGTTTGGGTTGGAAGCCATAATTTCTTAGAGTTTGGAGAGTTTCATTCCTGGCCCTTTTAGCTTTCAGGGTTTCCATTCAGAAGTCTGAAGTAATTCTGATGGGGTTTCCTTTGAAAGTACTGTGCCTTTTTTCCCTAGCTGCTTTTAGGATTTTCTCTTTGGTGTCAATGTTTATAGAGTCTTAATGAGTTTCTCCTTTGGTCTAGTCGGTTAGGAGTTCTGTTTGCTTCTTGTATCTTGATTGGCCTTTCTTTTAAGAGACGGGGGAAGTTTTCTTCAATTATTGTGTTAAGTAAGTTCTCCATGCCTTTGGTCTGAAATTCTTCTCCTTCTGGTATTCCAATGATTCTGATATTAGGACGTTTAAGTGTATCCCACAATTCTCTCATGTTCTGTTCACAGGAACTTTTGAACTTACTGAAATTTTTGGACTCTCAAACTATTTCTTCCATCCTGTCTTCCAGAGCAGAATTTCTTTCTTCCACTTCGCTGACTCTATTCTTGAGAGCCTCTCGTGAGTTTTGGACTTGTTCAATTAAGTTTGCATTTTCTACTACTTTCCTATGTATCACTTACATCGCTTTGTCCAGCTCCCTTTTGTCTCATTTTCTGATTTTCTTGATTATTCTTGGAAATCATCCTTGCATTTCTTTATGTTTTCATTTAGTGTGGCCAGCTGATTTTTAAGGTCCTCTTTTTTTTCACTCTCCCTCAACTCTCTTAGCTCTCTTTGAATTCCTTCCAGTGTCTTATCATATTGCTCTAGCTTAGTGATGGTAGCATCCATACGATTATCTATCCTTTGTAGCTTTCCTGTCAGTTCTAGCAGTAGTTTGGTCAGGGTTGCATTGTTCATTGCTTCCACTTGATGTTCTGATCCTAAGCACTCTTCTATGTTTTGGTTAGTTGTGATCCTTGTTGGACTGGGTGATCTGTCTGGATTTTCTTCCATTTTATTTTTCGTGTTATTTCTTTTGCGCTGTGGTCTACCCATGTCAGTGTATGGGCAGGTAGGTGCGTGGAGCAGCCTGGGATCTAGCTTAATGCGAGTCCAAGGCAGCCTGGGGCAGTTGTAAGCAGCCTGGGTTTTTGCTCACTCTTGCCAAAGCCGCCTACCTATAGCCTGACAGGGGCACCAAAGTTGCCTGAATTCTCACCCAGTAATGCACCTAAGCTGCCTGCCTTTGAGCTTGGAAGGGGACTGAGGTAGCAAGCCCTGAAGGTGCCTAGATTCTGGCTGGGTACACTGGGGTCTGTAAACAGTCTGTGCTCTTCTGCCTCAGGGGAGTGGGGTATGGGTGGCGATGTACAGGTAGGGGATGGCACCTGCGCTGGCGCTGGACTCAGTGTGGACTTATGTGGCTCTTGCTGTGGGACCGGGCCCACTGCACATGCAATTGTAGTGCAGAGGCAGATGATGTGGGTACGGAATCAGGACACAGCAGAAGCTGACCGGCGGCAAGTGATGTGAGCACAGCAGAAGGGGATCTGGCAGCCTCCTATTCATGGCAGGGGTGGCCCCCACAGGCCTGCGAACCGAGCACCACGTGGCTGGTCTACTCGCAGGATCAGGGAACAAGGGCGAGGTAGGAGGTCTCAGCTTCAGTGCAGCAGGCTGGCAGGTGTGACTGGTGGGTCCCCGATCAGAGCACAGCCATGCGGGATGTGCGGAGGGTGCATGGGTGGGTGGGCGGAAGGGGATGCGGGGTGCGATGGTGTGTATGGAGCGAGTGGGGCACGCAGTGGGGGGGGGTCGAGGTGCACCGGGGCACCAGGCAATCAGGGTGGGGTGTGCGGGAGGTGGCAGGGCTCAGGGGGCACGAGGTGGGGTTCCCTGGAGAGGCGGGGTGCATGGGATGCTCTGATCAGTGAGGGGGTGAGGGGCACGCTGTTGGTGCGGGGGTGTGCCTGCAAGGGTGGTGTGTGGGGCGCGGGGGGGTGTGGTGCACCCGGGGGGTGCGGGGGGGATTGTGGGGCACATGGGGGGTCACCGGGTGCGCAGGAGGATTCAGGGGAGCGTGAAGGAGGCGCGGGGTCTAGCGGCGCAGGGCACGTGGGGGTTGTGCTTGGTGCGCGGGGGGGGGCGCAGGGTGCGTGTGGGGGGAGGGGGCGCAGGGCACACCGGGTGCAGTATGCCAAGTGATGCCGCGGGGTGCTCTGGACATGCGGGGGGGTGGGGCTTGCAGGGGGGTGTCGAGGGTGTCACGCAGGGTGCGCGGGGCGTGGAGGGGGGCACAGTACCCTGAGGCACGCCGGGGCGCAGGACCCGTGGGGGTGGGGCCCAGGGGGCGCAGGGCATGCCTGGGCACGCTCGGGATGCGTGCGGGCGCCCGGACCGCGTGCAGCGGTGGGACGAGGGGCGTTCGGGGTGGGGGCGCGGGGGGGGGGGCAGTGAGTGCTTCAGGGTGCACGGGGCTCAGGGCGCGGATGCTCCGGGGTGCATGGGGGTGGCGGCGCAGGGAGCGCGGGGAGGGGGGCAGCTAGGAGCGCAGGGCGCTCGGGTGGGCGCGGGGGTCGCATGACACTGCGGGACACCGCGCGGTGCTCTGGACTCACGGGGGTGAGGTGGCGGGTCGTGTGGGGGAGGGTGTTAAGGGGGTCGCAGGTTGCGCAGGGTGCGTGGAGCACGCTGAGGTAAGATGGAGCGCGGGATGCTGCGGGAGGCCACAGGGCACTCTGGACGTGTGGCGGGGTGGGGCGCACTGGGGGGCGCTCGAGGAGCATGGGGGTGGGGCGCGGGGGTATCGGGGCACACGGGGTTGCGGGGCACACCTAGGCACCCGGGCGCAGGACGCTGTGGGGTGCTTTGGGCGCACCTGCCGCGTGTGGGTAGGGAGCATTGGGTGCGCAGGGGAAGGCGGGGGCGGGGCGTGCGGGGGGGGGCTCAAGGCGTGTTGGGGTGGGGCGCGGGGAACTCGGGGCGCGCGGGGTTGGGATGCGCGGGGGGTGGGGCGGGCGGTGGGGCGGGCGGGGGGGGTCTCGAGGCATGCGGGGGTGGGGCGCAGGGGTCTGGGGCTCGCGGGGGACGCAGGGGCGTGGGACAGGCCTGGGCGCCCGGGGTGCAGGAAGCCTCGGTTCGCTGGGGCCGCGCATGCCGCGTGTGGATAGGGAGCGTGGGGCATGCTGTGGGGGAGGGGCGCCCTGGGGGGGGCGGGGGTACGCGGGCATGGGGCGCAGTTTTGTGTGGTGTGTGGAGCTGTGGCGCATGGGGCTTGGTGCGCATGGGGCGCCGGGCCGCTGTGGCGCCGGGCCGTGCCCGATGCGGAGATTCGCGGCGGGTGGGGTGGCGGGGCGTGGGTCATGGGGGTATGTGCTTCCCTCTTTTACCCCAATCTGTGCCCTCCCTCTTCAAAAAGTTCCTAATTTCCCTTGAATACTTGCCTTTTTTTTCCCCTTGTTGTTTGTAGTGCAGCTAGGTGGTCGCCATCTTGACTGGAAGTCCTCTTTTTTTTTTTTACTGTACTAACACAGTGGTCTACTGTGACATCACAATGCCCTACTCTCTCATCATAATGTCTCATGACAATTACCAATGCCCCAGTATGATATAAAAATGCTCCAATATGATGTCACAATACCAATGTCACATCACAATGATCAACTGTGACTTTACAATATCGTATTGTGACATAGCAAAGCCCCACTCTGATTTTACAATGCCATAGTGTGACACCACAAAGCCCAATTGTGAAATGACAGTGCCCCACTTGTCATCAAATTCCCTACTGTGATGTCACAAGTTCCCAAACTTTCATTATAATGTTACACTGTGATATCACACTGCTAAACTGTAATATCATAATGTCCTACTGTCACATCATAATGCCCTGTTGTGACATCAAAAGCCCCACTGAGATTTCAAAATGCCCCACTGTGGCATTACAAGGCTTCACTGTAACATCACAAGGATTCACTTTCTCAAGAGAATTACCAGCTATGACATCACAATGCTCCAATACTACATAATAATACCAACTTGTTCATTATAATGCCCCACTGTTACATCACAATGTCCAAGTGTTACTTCACATAGCCACACTGTGACATAGCATGCTCCACTGGGACATCACAATACCTAATGTCACATCACATTTCTCAGCTGTGACATCACAATATGCTATAGTGACATCACAAATCCCAACTCTGATTTTACAATGACACATTGTGATACCACTAAGCCCAATTGAGATATTACAATACCTCAATGTGTCATCACAATGCCTCACTGTAATATAACAATGTTCCACAGTGACATCACAATACCCTAATGTAACATCATAAAGCCCCACTATGTTTCCACAATGCTTCACTGTGACATCACAATGACTCATTGTCTTATGAAAATGCCCAGGTATGCCATCATTGTTCCCATATTACATAATAAAACCAAGTGGTTCATCACAATGCCAAACAAAATTGCCCCACTGTGACAGCACTGTGTCCCACTATGATGTAACAAACTCCACTGTGGCATCAAAATACTCCACTGTCACATCACAATGCTCAACTGTGACACCACAATGCCCCACCTTGATTTCACAATGCCCCGCTATGACAACAAAAAGTACCAATGTGTCAACATATGCCACACTGTGACATCAGAATTCCCCACTGTGATATAATAATGCTCAACTGTGACATCACAATGCCTTATTGTGACATCACAAAGACCCACTGTGATTTCACAATACTCCACTCTTCATCACACAGTGGTATCCCTACTGTGATATCACACAGGTCCACTGTGACATTACAATGTCACAATCTCTCATCATAATGTCCCACAGTAGCATCACAATGCTGTATTGTGACATCAAAAAGCACCACTGACATTTCATAATGCTCCACTGTGATATTACAATGCTCCACTGTGATATCAAAATAACTAAATGTCTTATGATAAATCCCAACTATGACATCACAATTTTCCAATATGACATAATAAAACCAACTTGTTCATCACAATTTCCCACTGTGCCATCACAGTGTCCAATTGTGACTAACCAAGTTCCACTGCAACATCACAATATCTACTATCACATCTCAATGATCAACTGTGATGTCACAATTAACATCTGTGATTTAACAATGCTTCACTGTGAAGATACAAAATCTTAATGTGAGATCACAAAGCCCCACTGTGATTTCACAATGCCCCACTGTTCATCAAAAAGTCTCCCTGTGACATCACAATTAGCCACTATAATATCACAGTGGTCCTCTTTGACATCACAATGCCCCACTCTCCCATTGTGTCCTCAGCAAGTTGAAATTTAACATCATAATGTTCCAGTATAATATCACAATACCATATTGTGATATCAGAAAGCCCCCGGGTGCACCACTGTACATCACAGTGACTTACTCCCTCATGATAATGCCCAGGTATGCCAACGCAATGCTCCCATATGCCATAATAAAACCATCTATGTCATCACAATGTCCCACTGTAATATAACATTGCCCAATTGTGACAGCACAGTATCACACTGTGATGAAACAAAATCCACTATGACATGACATCAAAATACCCCACAGTCACATCACAATGCTCAACTGTGATGTTACAATATCCTACTGTGACATCACAGTGCTCCACCCCAATTTCACAATGCCCCACTGTAACAACAAAAAGCACCAAGGTGACATCACAATGCCACACTGTGACATCAGAATTCCCCGCTATGATATAAGAATGCTCCACTGTGACATCACAATAACCTATTGTGACATCACAAAACTTGACTGTGATTTCAAAATACACCACTGTAACATGACAATGACTCATTGTCTCATGTTAATGCCCAGCTATAACATCACAATGCTCCTATATGACTGTTGCAGTCCGGTTCGCATTGCTGTTAGAAATCACCCAACCAAGAGCAGCTTCTGGGAAAAAGAGATTTATTTTGGCTTACAGGCTCGAGGGGAAGCTCCACGATGGCTGGGGAAAACGATGGCATGAGCAGAGGGTGGACATCACCCCCTGGCCAACATAAGATGGACCACAGCAACAGGAGGGTGTGCCAAACACTGGCATGGGGAAACTGGCTATAAAGCCCATAAGCCCACCCACAACAATACACTCCCTCCAGGAGGCATTAATTCCCAAATATCCATCAGCTGGGGAGCTAGCATTCAGAACACCTAAGTTTATGGGGGACACCTGAATCAAACCACCACATTCCTCCCCTGGCCCCCATAAACTGATATCCATACATGGTGTAAAATACAATGCATTCAGATTGACTTTAAAAGTCCCCATAGTTTTTATCAATCCCAATGATGTTCATACATCCCATAGTCCAAGATCTGAGCCCTAATACCAAAATATAACCTCAAAAAACCCATAATGGCACAGAATAAATATTCACACTGCAAAAGATGGCATTGGGCATAGCAAAGGAACATTCAACCAATACAAGATTTAAAACAACCAGGGCAAACGTCAAACTCTGTAGCTTCAAGTCCAGCAACTCTAGCCAGTGACAAATCTTCAAGTCTGATAATTCTAACCAGCAACAAGTCTCTGGCATTCCAATTCCGCACCTCCAGCTAGGCTACTCACAGTCCTGGGAAACTTCATCGGGGCCGGCAGCTCCTCGGCAGCTATCTCATGGTCCCGGCATCTCCACTGGGTCTCCACTGCAAGCCACGGTTCATCCTCATGGCCCTATGGGGTCTCTATGTAGGCAACCAGCAAACCCGCTTCACACTGCCCATGGCCATTTCCAAAACACAAGACCATGTTGCAAACTCAATGACCCTCTTTCCAGCATTTCTTATACTCCACGATACCAGGTAGGGTGCCAATTTGTTAATCCAGGGGGGAATAAAGCAGACTTTGAAGAACAGGACACTCCTTGAGCACTCAGGCCCCTTCAAAGGAGTCTACATTCTTCTTGTTGCCCCAGCGCAGGTCAACTAGCCCAGTCTCATAGATTGTAATCTCTCAGTTGCAGTTAAATGGGCAACAGTTCACCCAAAGATTTTTCTTTCTGTGCCATATCCCTCTACTCACACCAGTTCACTTCTACGCAAAACAACCCTGCACAACTTCTCAGGATACAGGCATAACAGCAAGCTTTTCACACAAACTGCTAGCTCAGTCCAAGCAAAGCTCTTTCTCACCCTCAAGAGCCAAACCTCATAGTCCATAGTTCTGACCAGAATAGTCCATCGAGCTGTACTTACAACACTGCAGGGCATCTCTTAGGCCAAGGTTTCAACTTCTTCCACTTTCCTCTTGAAAATCAGCTCCAAAAAGGCTGAAGCCACAAAGTCAGGTGTTTAGCAGCAACCCCACTCCTCGTTACCACTTTACTGTTGCAGTCCGGTTCGCATTGCTGTTAGAAATCACCCAACCAAGAGCAGCTTCTGGGAAAAAGAGATTTATTTTGGCTTACAGGCTCGAGGGGAAGCTCCACGATGGCAGGGGAAAACGATGGCATGAGCAGAGGGTGGACATTACCCCCTGGCCAACATAAGATGGACCACAGCAACAGGAGGGTGTGCCAAACACTGGCATGGGGAAACTGGCTATAAAGCCCATAAGCCCGCCCCCAACAATACACTCCCACCAGGAGGCATTAATTCCCAAATATCCATCAGCTGGGGAGCTAGCATTCAGAACACCTAAGTTTATGGGGAACACCTGAATCAAACCACCACAATGACATAATAAAACCAACTTGTTCATCAAAATGCCCAACTATAACATAATAATGCCCCACTGTGACATCACATTTCCCCACTGTTACATTACATTACCCACTGTGATATTAGAGTGCTCCACTGTGACAACAAAATAGCCCACTGTAACAATGCTCATCTGTGTCAGAATACCTTCTTGTGACATCACAAAACTCTATTATGATTTCGAAATGCCATACTGTGACACCAAAAGCTGCATTTTGAACTCACAGTGCCCCACTGGGACATCACAGTGCCCTAATGTGATATATCAATGCTCCACAGTGACATCACAATACTCTAATGTGAAATTACAAAGCCCCACTGTAATTTTACAATGTACCACTGTCATATCACAGTGCTCCACTGTTCTTCACAAAGCCCTCTGTGAAATCAAAATTCCCCATTGTGATACCACAGAGGTCTATTGTGACATCCCAATGCCCACTATCTCATCATAATATCCCACAGTGACATCACACGGCCCTATATTGACATCAAAGGGCCCATTGATATTTCACGATGCCCCTGTGTGATATCACAATGCTCCATTGTTCATCACAAAGTTTCTCTGTAACAACTCAATTAACCACTCTGATTACACAGTGGTCTACTGTGACATCACAATTCCCCACTCTTTTGCCATAATGTCACAGTATTACAGATATTAACTGTGACATCAGAATGCTGTATCATGACATGAAGAAGTGCCAGTGAGATTTCACAATGCTCCGCTCTGATATCAACATGTACCACTGTGACATCTCAATGACTCACATTCTCATGATAGTTCCCAGCTATGACATCAGAATACTTTCATATGACATAATAAAACAAACTTGTTCATCAAAATGCCCACCTGTAACATAAGAAAGCTTCACTGAGACATCATGTTGTCCTACTTTCACATTACATTGTCCCAAGGTACTATAATAGTACTCTACTGTGACATCACAATTAGCCTCTGTGTTATAACAAAGTTCCCCTATGATGACCCAATATCCTAATGTGACATCACAAAGCCCCACTGTGATTTCACAGTGCCCTACTGTGATATCACAATGTTCCACTGTTTATCAAAAAGCCTCTCTGTGACATCACAGTTAACCACTCTGATATCACAGTGATGTACTTTGATAGTCCAATGCCACACTCTCCCATTATAATATCTCACTGTTACCTCACTGAGTATAACATCACGATGTCCTATTGTGACAACACAAAGCCCTACTGTGATTTCACATCAAAATGACTCACTGTCTCTTGACAATGACCAGCTATGACATCATAATACTCTTACGCAACACAATAAAACCAAATTGTTCATCAAAATTTCAACTGTAACACAAAAATGCCCCACTGTAACATCACATTTCCCCACTGTCACATTACAGTGTCACACTCTGATATGACAGTGCTCCACTGTGACATCACAATTCACATCTGTGATATAAAAATGCTCTACTGTGATGATACAATATCCTAATGTGACATGACAAAGCCCCACTCTGATTCCACAGTGCCCCACTGTAATATCACAGTGTTCCACTGTTCATCACAGTCCCTCTGTAATATCACAGTTCCTCAATGTGATATCACTGAGGTACAGTGAGACATTACAATGCCACATTCTGTCATGATAATGCCTCATTGTGATGTCACAGAGCTGAACTATAAAATCATAATGTCCCACTGTGATATAACAAGGCACAACTGTGACATCACAAAACACGAGTGTGAATTCACAATGCTAGACCAACATCACAGTGACTCTCTTTCTCATTATAATGCCCCACTGTGACATTACAGTGTCCCACTGTGATATTAAAATGCTCCACTATGACATTACAATGCCCAATGTCAAATTACAATGCTCAACTGTGACATCACAATACCCTACTATGACATCATAAAGCCCTAATCTAATTTCACAATGCTACAGTGTAATAACACAAAAGACAGTTTAAAATCACAGTACCCCACTGTGACATAAAAATGCACCATTGTGATATCATAGAGGTCCATTGTGACACCACAATGCACCAATCTCTCATCATAATGTCCCAATGTGACATTATAAACTTGAGCTGTAAGATCATAATGTTCAACTGTGACATAACAATGATCCAGGATGACATCAAAATACCCAATGTCACATCACAATGGTCAACTGTGACCTCACAATATTCTATTGTGACACCACAAATCCCCACTCTGATTTCACTGTGACACCACAAAGCCCTATTGTGACACCACAGTGCCACACTATGACACCACAGTGCCCCACTGTAATATAACAATGCTTCCCTGTGACATCACAATACCCTAATGTGACATCAGAAAGCCTCACTGTGATTTCACAATGCCTCACTGCGATATCACAATGCTCCACAGTGACATCACAATGACTCACTGTCTCATGATAATGCCCAGATATAACATCAAAATGCTCTCTTATGTCACGACACCAACTTGTTCATCACAGTGTCCCATTTTGACATCATAATGCCCCACTGTGATATCACCATATCCAACTTTGATATAACAATACACCACTCTGACTTAACAATACCCAATTGTTGGGCACAGTAATGGGCCTCAGGCCACTGGAGACTAAAGTAGGCCTGAGCTGTCCAGCATGGATAAGGGCCCCAGGTTTCAGCAGACCTAGACCCCAATAATCTCGCCTTGAGAATGGCAAGAGTAGGGCCACTCCCTCCTTTCACCTGGAGGACCTGAACATCCTGACTTAGGTTTGGGTTTCCTGGTGGCCATGTGACCTTCTACCACACACCTGGAAGGTCCTTATATGGTAGTGATTTATCAGTCAGTAGCCTTCACACAGCCAATCCCTCTGCGACCCATACCCCATACTTTTTCCTGCCACTAGATGAGCTCTTATAAGCCCATTCCCACAACAAATAAATGAGCTGTTCTCTGACACAGTCCCCCAGTGTTTCTTCCTGTCTACTCATGGCCACTCATGATCTTGTTCCGCAGTTGCCTGCAAAGTCTGGGAAACAAATACATAGTGGGTGGCCCCAGGGTGAGCAGGAACCACAGCTGGCACCTGAACAGGGACACTCTGATGCACCAGGATAGGTGAGTGCCCCCCACCAAGGGGCATCAGCCTCTGTGGCATTGCCTCCCACCACTGAGGGCTGTCAGGTTTCCCCCTTTCCTCCTTTACTTTCAGTTTGCACTATCACTAGAGACCAAATAAAGCGAAAGGGGACCTTATGTCTCTTGGATGAGGCCACTCTTTGGCATTGATTAAAGGCCCCTAGACCTCTTTCTGGACTCCCACATCCCACAGGGGTGTTGGCAACAATCCCCTATTTCTCTCCTGAACAAGAAACTGGTAATACAACAACCTCTTAAAAGCCTGTAGGATGGTCATTGGTCTCTTCAACTTGCAGGCAGGCTTGTGTCTGGACCTTTAGGGAATTCTCCATGGTGCTATCCAGCCCTCAGGAATATTTCCCTTTGGTCTTGGTGTCTTTACTCTTTTTCTATAATGAGTAATATCACCTCCCACCAAAAAGAGTCACAAATTTGAGGTTTACCAGCACATCACAAGGCTAGAGTCTTTAAGCGTTCCCAGAAGGAAGCCATCTCCTTTTAGGAATAAGTCCTCTAGATTTCCCCCTGCATTATTTCTGGGGAGCCATATGACCCTGACATAGCTTATCTAGCCAGGAGATGGGAAGTTCAGGAAGGAATCCTCCTCCCCTTTCCTTCCAATTATAGTGGCTATTAGACATTGTATTGGTCCTTCTAAGACCATCACCATGCCAAAATCAGATGATGACTCCAATGAGGCAGAACCTGAGGACCAGCCAGTGGCAGAATTGAGTCCCCTTGTAAAGGCTATGGAAGAATTAGTAAGAAAATTACTCCAGACACCCCTATGCTCACCCACATTTATCCACTCCTACAACCTTACCTATATCCTGAACCAAGCTGTCCCCCTCCGGACTCATGTTACACAGGCCAAAAGAATCCCATTATGATAAATTCCCTTGACCAGGACCCTTCTCTATCCAACCCCTCACTGACAATCACACAACTATGTGAGCTCTGGATAACAATACAAATACAATCAGGGAATCACAACTTTTACTGTTAATGTCCAACCAACTGGGGCTCAGCCCCTAAAATATTATTCATATCAGGCCAATGACCTTAAATAACTCAGATGGGCAGTCAGGGAGGATGGGATGCATGATCCATCGAGTAAGTCATTCCTCCAGAGCCTATGGGGCTCCCTTAACAACTCCCAGGACTGCTGTGATATCTTCTGGTCTTTGCTGCCTAGCCCCCTATTCCTTCAATGGGAAGCCCTCTATAGAGATGAATGTCTCCAACAAATAAGAAGGAATCAAAACCAATAAAACACCCCCTAGGGCTTTGATGAGATGTTTGAATAGGGTTATTTCTTCACAGGAGTTGAGCAGACCCAAAAACCCCCAGGGTACTATGACCAAGTCCACCTCTGTGCTCTTTTAAGCATGGGATAAAATACACTCTCCTCTAGGCCCCAAAATAATACCTCTTCCTCGCTGTTCCTCTGTCAAAAACCAGAGGAAACCCTCTCTGACTTTATATTAAGAACAAGAACGAATCTTGGGGAAAAAAAAAAAGAAAACAACATACTAGACCCCTGGGATGAACACTGTTGGATGAGGGTGACAGGAAAACTTTAGGCTCATGGCCTTGCACTGTCTCCCTCTGCCAACCTTCATATCTCTAGAGAGCTTGGCTCCATTTCTCACCTGGTTCTTACCACAACATTCTTTCACAGGAAAAACAAGTCAGAAAAGAGACAAGCCATCATAGCCTGAGCACAATACATCCAATAGATGGCCACTCTTTTCCCCTTTACCAACCACCCCAATGCTTCTATCTGCTTCTTTTGTGCATCTACCACCCATCCCCTATGAACTATGTTCCCTATTAATGCCACCCTTGAATACCCCACATCTATAGTGAACTTTTCTGAACCCACTATAAATCCAACGATCCCACCACCTGGTTCTCTAACCCCTTACTCATTTGGCTCATCCCCTTCCTTGGCCCCCTCCGGACTATAGGAACCCTGTTACTTGTGGCTCCCTGCCTTATCACATTTCTCAGACAACAAATAACTAATATCACTAAGGTTGCTACCAATCAGGCTCTCATGTATCACCTCCAGGCCACTGGAGGCTAAAGTATGCCTGAACTGTTAGGTACAGCTAAGGGCCCAAGGCCACAGGAGGTTGCAGCAGGCCTAGACCATGATAATCTCGCCTTGGGACCATAGGAGTGGGACCCTCTCCCTCCCTTTGCCTGAGGCACCTGGACATCCTGATAAGACTTAGGTTTTGGTTTACCTGTGGCCATATGACCTATTACTGTTCAGCTGGAAGTTCCCTATATGTTAAAGATGCATCAGCCAGCAGCCTTCACACAGCCAACCCCCCAGTGACCCATACCCATAATTTTTACCAACACTACATGAACACTTATAAGCCTATTCCCCCAACAAATAAATGAGCTGTCCTCTGACACAGTCTCCTGGGTGTTTCTTCCCATGACAATCATGGTCACTCAAGACCCTGCTCCACAGTTGCCTGGACAACCCTGGGAAACTGATGCACAGTGGCCCCAGGGCAACCAGCAACCACACCCAATGTTACAACAAAATGCTAATCTGTGGCATCACAAAGTTGCACTCTGATTCACAATTACACATTGCGATATCACAAAGACCCATTATGACATCACAGTGCTCAGCTGCAATATTATGACACTCTACTGTGATGTAACAAAGCTCCACTGTGACATAACAATATTCTAATGTGATGTCACATATTCACACTGTGATTTCACAATGTCCCACTTCCTCAACATAATTTCCCAATGTGACATCATAGAGCTGAACTGTAACATCATAATGTTCCCATGTGACATCACAATGCTCTATTTTGACATCAAAAAGCCCCACTGGATTTCATAGTGCCCCACTGTGATATTCCCATGTTCCACTGTGACACCATAATGACTCACTATCTCATGATAATGCTTAGGTTTGATATAATAAGATTCAGATATAACATAACAAAACCAACTTATTCATTGCAATGGCCCATTATGACATCAAAATGTCCCACCATATTATCACATTATCCCACTGTGACATCACAGTGTCCCACTCTGATATATCAATGTTCTACTCTGATATCACAATATCAATGCCACATCAATGTGTGCAGCTGTGAGGTCACAATACCATATTGTGACTTCACAAAGCCTCACTCTAATTTCACAATGATACACTGTGATATCACAAAGCCCCATTATGACATAACAGAGCCCTACTGTGACATTACAATGCCCTACTGTGTTATAACAATGCTCCCCTGTGATATGATGTCAAAATACTCTAATATGACATCAAAAATCCCCACTGTGGTATCACAGTGCTCCACTATTCATAAGAAAACTCTTCCCCAATATGATATCACAGTGGTCTACTGTGACATCACAATTTCCCATTCTCTAATCAGAGTGGCCCACTGTGACATCACAGAGATGAACTGTAATATCATAATGTCATAGTGTGACATCACAATGTCCTATTGTGACATCAAAAGCCCCTGAGATTTCATAATGTCCCACTGTGATACCACAATGCTCAAATGTGACATCAAAGTTAATGCTCAACTATAGCATCATAAAGCTCAGATATGACATAAAAAAACAACTTGTTCATCTTAATGCTACACTGTGACATCCCATTTCACCACTGTGACATCACAGTGTCCCACTGTGATATAACATTACTCTATGATAACAAAACAATACCCACTGTCACACCACAATGTTCAACTATGATATCACAATATTCTATTGTGACATCACAAATCCCCACTGTGTTTTCACAATGCCACACGATGCCACCACAAAGCCCTCATCTGATACCACAATTCCCCACTGAGATATAACAATGCTTCACTCTGAAATTATAATACCCTAAATACACTAAAGTGATATCACAAAGCTCCACTGTCATTTCACAATGCCCCACTGTGCTATAACAATGCACCACCATAAAATCACAATGACTCGCTGTCTCATGATAGTGCCCAGCTATGACATCAAAATGCTCACATGTGACAAAATAAACCAATTTTTTTCATCACATTGTCCCATTTTGACATCACAGTGCCCCACTGTGACATCACATTGTCTCACTTTGATATAATAATGCTGTACTGTGACATCACAATACATTATGTCATATCACATTGCTCAGCTGTGAGGTCACAATACCCTTGTTGTGATATCAGAAAACCCTACCTTAATTTCACAATGACTCATTGTGATACCACATCATGGCTCACTCTCTTATGGTAATGCCCAGTTTTGACATCACAATGCTCCCATATGACATAATAAAGCCATTTTTCATCACAATTCCCACTGTAACATAACAATGCCCCACTGTAATATCACCATGATTTTCTGTGATATCACAGTACCCTATTGTCACAACAGAAATCTCAACAGTAACATCACAATTACCCACCTTTCTCACCACAGTAACCAACTATGAGATTCCAAAGTCCATCTGTCACACTACAATGACAAACTGACTGAGCAAAATACCCCAATAGTGATATAATAAATGTACACTTTACTTCACAAAGCCCCACTCTTAAATCACATTGCTCCACTATGACTGAACGTAACCTCCCTGTGACATCATAATGCACCATGGTGATATTACTATGACCCACTGTCATAAAACAATGCCCCACTGTGACATCATAACACCCTATTATGACATAACAAAGCCACAGTCTGAATTAACAATGCCACAGAGTGACACCACAAAGCCCAATTGTAACAACATATTATTTCACTGTGACATCATACTGCCTAACTGTGATATAACAATGCTCCACAGTGACATAACAATACCCAGTGTGACATTAGAGAGCCTCACTATGATTTCATTATGCCCAACTGTGATATCACAATGCTCTACTGTTCATCACAAAGTTCTTCTATGACATCACAATTCCTCACTGTGAAATCACAGTGGTCTACTTTTACATCACAATGACACACTGTCTCATCAAACTGTGTCTCTGTACATCGCAGAGCTGAACTATAACACCATAATGTCCCAGAGTGACACAACAATGCCATATTGTGACATCAAAATCCCCACTGATATTTCACAATGCCCCAATGTGCTAGCAAAATGCTCCACAATGACATCACAATGACTCACTGTTTCATGAAAATTCACAGCTATGACATCACAATGCCCCCATATGACATATAGTAAAACCAACTTGTTAACCACAATGCCTCACTGTGACATCACAGTGCCCACTGTTACATCCCAATGCCCAACTGTGCTATAACAATGCTCTATTGTGACATCACAATATACTAATATTACACCACAAAGCTCCACTATTATTTCACAATGCCCCACTGTGATATCACAATGCTCCACTATTGATCACAAAGCTATTCTTTGACATCACCATTAACTACTGGGATATCACAGTGGTCTACTTGATATCACAATGCCCCACTCTCCCATCATAATATCCCACTGTGACATCACCAAACTGAACTGTAATATCATAATCCAGTATGACATCACAATGCCCTTTTGTGACATCACAAAGCCCCACTGTGATTTCAAAATGTCCCATTGTGATATCACAGTGACTCCCTGTCTCATGATAATGTCCAGCTAATAAAACACAATGCACCTATATGACATAACAAAACAAACTTATTCATAAAAGTTTACCACAGTAACAGACAATTCCCAATTTGACATCGCATTGCCCCATTGTGACATTACAGTGTTCCACTGTGACATACAATACTACACTCACATCCATCACAATGCTAAGCTGTGACTTTACAATACCATATTGTGAAAACAAAGCCCCTATATATGTTCACAATGTGCCCCTGTGACACCAAAAAGCACATTGTGATATCACTGTGACCCACTGTGACATCAAAATGCCCTAATGCACTATAGAAATACCTCAGTTAACATCACAATGCCATAATATGACATCACAAAACCCAATCTGCATTTCACAATGCAGCAGTGTGACATCACAAAGTCCAATTTTGATATCACAGTACCCCCACTGTGACATCATAATGCACAACTCTTATATAACAATACTCTACTATGAGATCACAGTACCCTAACATGACATCACAAAGCCCCACTAGGATTTCACAATGCCCCACTGTGATATCCCAATGCCCATTGTTTATCACAAAGCTGCTCTGTGACTCACAGTAAACTATTGTGATATCATAGTGGTCTACTGTGACATCACATTGCTTCACTCTCAACACTCAACATAACGTCCCACTGTGACATCACTTAACTGAACTGTAACATCATAATATCCCAGTGGTACATCACAATGCCCTATTGGGACATCCCAAAGCCAACTGTGATTTCACAATATGCCACTGTGACATCACAATGAATCACTGTCTCATGATAATGAGCAGGTATGCCATCAAAATGCTCCCCTAAAGCATTATAAAACCAGATTTCTCATCAAATGCCCATTGCAACATAACGATGCCCACTGTGACATCACATTGCCCCAGTGTGACATCAGTTTCCCACTGTGCTATAACAATGCTCCACTGTGCTGTCACAATATCCAATGTCACATGACGATGCTGAGCTGTGATGTCACAGTATCTTATTATGACATCAGAAAGCCCCACTCTGATTTTACAATACCCCACTGCCCCATTGACATCACAGTGCTACAAAATGACATCACAATGCCCCACTATGATATCACAATATTCCACTGGGACATCACCATATCTCACTGTCTCATCACAATGCCCAACTGGGACATCACTCTCCCCCCGTGATATCATATTGCCATACTGTGACATCACAATGCCTCACTGTGATGTCACAACATCCCACAATGACATCACAATATCCTACTCCCACATCACAATGCCCACTGTGATGTCACAATACACTAATGTGACATTTAAAAGCCCCACTCTAAATCACAATTCCCCACTGTAATTCCAAAATGGTCCACTGTAACATCACAATGTCCCAGTCTCTCATCATAATGTCCAACTGTAACATCACAGACCCACACTCTGATATCAAAATGTTCCAGGTGAGGCAGCATCTGTGGTCTTCTTTCTTCCTGCCCTGCTGCACCTGCTTCCACGCATCTCTGCCACCTGCAGTTGGCACAGCCAAGCCCGGTAGCGGGTGGTTCGGTTGCGGCAGCTGTGCTTGTCAGGGTTCGTGCACACTCTTGGTGCCACTGACGAATCCCACCTTCAGCCCTAGGGAACAGCTATGTTAGGCAACTCGGCACCCAGACCTGCAGCGCACAATGCTGGCTCGGCCCTACCGTTGCTGCTGCTTGGAGACCGGGAAAATGTCAACCCCAAGAAGGTGACGTCCACCCAGCAGCCCAGCGTGCGCCCAGGTGATGCTGAAGGCTGGGAACGCGCTGTATCCCATGCTGCAGTAGAGGTCCAAGATGCAGCAGGCTGCACCACTTAAAGACCTTCCCATAAATGATGAGCATATCACTAGCGCTCCTCCTTTAAAAACAAGCGATAGCCTGGATTTACCATTCATGTGGATGAAGCTGAAGAGGAACCTCAAAAGAAATCAGCAGAGTCTAAAAAACCAGAGTGTGAAGATGTCCTGGCTTTTAAAACTGCTGTCACTTTACCTGGAACAAGAAAACCACTGGTACTGCTTGATTATCCAATGGATGGTAGTTTTGAAGCACCACACACTATGGACATGTCAATTGTATTAGAAGATGAAAAGCCAGTGAGTGTTAATGAAGTACCAGATTACCATGAGGATATTCACACATACCTTAAAGAAATGGAGCTCAAATTTAAACCTAAAGTTGGGTATATGAAGAAGCAACCAGACATCACTAACAGTATGTGGGCCATAACTTGTGGACTGGCTAGTTGAAGTGGGAGAAGAATGTAAACTCCAGAAAGAGACCCTGCATTTGGCTGTGAACTACACTCTACCCAGTCACAGGACAAAGCTGGCCTGAATCACTTGTACAAAAAACTGGATATACCCTGGAAAGTCTTAAGCCTTGTTCATGGACCTTTATCAGGCCTACCTCAAAGCACCACAGCATGCACAACAGTCAATAAGAGAAAAGTACAAGAACTCAAAATATCACGGTGTTTCTCTCCTCAACCCACCAGAGACACTAAATGTGTAAGAGTGAAAGACTGCTAAAATGAAAATTATCCAAAGCCAATGTTGTATAGTTATTATCTTGGGTTTTGATTCCACAATTATTTCTGAATGTCAGTGTTATAGCCACACTCAAATTATGGTAATCTATTACTTTTAATGGTTTTAAATTTTTGTGTTGTTTGTATATGTATCTTAGATATTGACTAATTTTAAGTGTCTTTGTTAAGGTATTAATGATACCAGCTGTCAGAATAATTAAGAATAAACTGATTTGGAGAGCTTTAAGTCAAAGTTAATTTGAGATAAAATTGTGACTTCAATGTGTCATTTAGAAAAGCCAACTTGTTTTGTATTATTCAGTGAGGAGTAGGAACCCCTCCTCTAATGTTAAAATAATTCAGGGAAACAACTAGACCATCTTGTTGACTTGGTCATAAAGTAAGCAAAGACTGAGACAAACTACTTTTCAGTGCAGTGGAGCAAGCCGCTTTTTACACATGTGGCAGTAGCTAATGGACATAATTTTTTATGGAAATCTTTCATTCCTCATCAACCTTTACAAATTTAACAGGTTGCAGAACATATGGAAAGCAACAAATTAAAAAAAAAAAAACAGGCAGCTTATTAAAAATTCAACCATTATTATAACTGACTTTTGAATAAAAAATACCCAGAGTTGTTGATACTGAATAAATATACTTTTAATAGTTATATACACATACAACTTTTGGCTTTAATTAGCAGTCCTCTTCTTTTTCTTCTTTTTCACTAGACTTTTACTTGGTGCTTTTTCTGGTTTTTCATTGGTAGTCTGAGTTCTGTGGATTAAGTGAAGTTAGTAGCTCACTACATGCTTGCTGAACATTGGATCACCGAGACAGGGTAAAGAAAGCAGAAAGAATAGCTGAATAGATAGTGAATGTGATAACAGGATTAAGATCAGAGCAAATCCAAAGGACAGATTTCCAAATACCTAAGTATATGTATGTAAATACATGTATATGTTTAAAACACCCAGAAACCTGTTACCTTATTTTCTTTGGGTTCTTATCTGGTTCCAAAATGATCATTTCTTCTTCACTTTCTGAGAACACTATAGGGGCACCTTTGGGAAATGTCAAGAAAGTAGTGAGAGTCACTTCTTGAGATTTGTACATGACCCCTAGAACCTCCCCATATGTATATAGATACTTTTTCCTCTCTAATGTTGCTCCTTTCTCTAAAAATTATTTTGTTTCTATAAACTTGTTTTTTGAGACAGGGTTTCATGTAGTCCAGCTGGCCTGAAACTTGCTTTGTAACCCAGGATGACCTTGAACTTCTGATCTCCCTGTGTCTCTTTACCCAAGTGCTGGAATTACAGGCATATGTTAATGTGCCCAGTGTCTGTAAACAATACCTTAAAAAGTTTCTTAATTATGTATATGTGTCATAAAAGAAAACTGAGGTGCAAAAGTTTATAGAACTAATTAGTAAATGATTTAAAATAAATATGCCACTCATTTGTGCTACTAATGTACACAATACTAAAATCTTCCAAGAAGCAAGCTAATTGGACTGGAAAGACAGAGAAGACAATTGGAGGCAAATACTATTTCAACTTACACTATGTTCCATATAGCCTTGAAAATGCTGGTGTTTTTAATACTGCCCAGTGCAGTAGCCAAAAGGTGCTCTATCATTTTTCTGTTTGTTTTATTACTACCAGACTTGACTGAAAAAAATGTTAAGCCATTTGTACTTTCTTTGAAAACTGGTTTACCCAAACATTAATTATATGTGTATATAAAAGATGTGAATATTAAAAAATGTTCCATGTAACAACACAATACCCCACTGCCACATCATAATGTCCAATTGTGACATCACAATGATGCACTGTCTCATAACAATGTCCAGCTATGACAACACAATGCTCCAATATGATACAATAATACCCAACTTGTTTGTCACAAAGCCCAATGTTATGTCACAATGACTCACTGTCTCTTTCCAATCCTCAACTGTGTTATCACAATAACCTGTTGTGATATCACAAAGCCTGACTATGATTTCAAAAATCCCATTGTGACATCACAGTGTCCCACTATGGCATCACATTCCCCCATTTGATATAACAATACTCCATTGTAGTATCACAATACCACCCACTGTCATATCACAGTGATCCACAGTGACATCACTAAGCCCCACTGTCACATCACAATTTTTCCAGTATATCATCACAATTCCCAAGTGTTATACCACAAATTCCAAACTGTGATATTGCAATGCCATACTGTGACATCACAATGCCCCATTGTGATGTCACAAAGCACCAGTGTGATTTCACAATGCCCTAATGTGATATCACAGTGCTCCACTGTGGTAGTTTGAATAGATAGCCCCCAACATATTTTGGGGTTTAAATAGTTTGTAGTTTGCAGCTGAAGCCATCTCTCTGGAGGTGGTGTCACTGGGTAAATTTTAGGGTCCAGCCTAAGGTGTGGTGGTGGGTTTGAGATTCCAACCTAAAGATATGCAAAATGACTAACTGGAGTTTCTAAAGTGTGCTGTGTGGATCTTGGCTTGGGACTTCTCTCACTGTGTTTGGTCCTGTGAAAACAGGCCAGCTTCTTCTGCCTTTGTGGAACTTCTTCTGGCTCTCTAAGCTTCAATAAATCCATTCCTTCATAACTGTGTCTGGTCTGGAACTTTATCTCAGTGAACCTGAAGTTGTCTGCAAATTCTGTCTACAGAAGCTGGTGCCAGGAGTGGGGTGTGCTGAACCTGACCTTGTGGATTTTGGTCTTTTGGAATCTTTGTTTTGGAGGAATGGGCATGGACTTGGTCCTTCAACTGAAGACACATTCTGGAGTGGTAAGCCAAGTTCTATAGACTATTCTGATAAGTTTGAGAATGTTAATTTTAGTCAATTTTGAATTTCTAGGCTTAGTTTATGAGGTTTCTAAGGGGAAAGAAAGACTGCAGAGGACTTTGTTGGAACTGGGATACTGAGTGACACAAGAGCTGGCTGCGTTCTGCTGGCTGGGCCCAGAGGGTTAAATTTGCAATGGATTGATGTGCTTGGCTGAAGATATTAGACTGAGAGATTTACGATTTTAAGTAAGACAACTTCAAGCAAGTTAAAATTAGAGGCACTGAGATTTGTTTTAGGTTAGTAAAGCTGCTATTGTCAACACATTAAGAATCTTAAGGAAGATGACCCAACTGCTTTACATTTAAACAATGGAAAACATACCTGAGGAAAGACCATTAGAAATGCAAACTCTTTTGGAAAGAGTTGACTGGAGAAAGAACCTGCTTTTCAAGGTTATTATTTATTTCATCTCTGAATTAAGAATAAGGCTGTGTCTTGCACACCTGGTATTAGTTTTGGAAGCATGAAAAAATGCATGAAGTGGTCATGAATTACACATGGTTCCAGGAGCCACTGGTGGGATGTGGCATAAAGTAGGGCATGATGCTCTGATAGACTAAAAGATCCTTTGGAAGATGGACCATGGTTTGCATGGAGACCCAAAGATGATTTGGGTATGCCAGGACTGCAATGGCTGCCATGGAGTGCACTGTTGGCCTATGATGAAAGTGTTCCTTGGCTACTCTTTCGAGTTGAAGGGGAAAAATTAGAAAACATGGAGACTTAGTCTCTGGTTATATTGAACTTGAACTGCAGCAGCTTAATAATTGCTTGATGGTGGTTAAGTTTGCATTGTTCTGGTTTATCCTTGGTATGCCTTATACCAGTTGAAAATGTTTACTCTGCCTTTATATGTTGAAAATTTTTAACTTGTTTGACTTTACAAACTCACTATCTCAAGTTTGTAAAGACCATGGAAACCTTTAAAATTGGACCGAGTACAACTTACAATGTGTGGTGGATATGAATCTACTGGGGTTCAGAAGCAGAATGTGGTAGTTTGAATACATGGCCCCCAATACATTCAGTTTTTATTAGTTTGTGGTTTGCATATATAGCCACATGGCTATAGGTAGTGTTACTGGGTGGATTTTAGGGTGCAGCTTTTGGGTGTGGTGGAGGGTTTGAGATTCCAATCTAAAGATATGCAAAATGCCTAGATAGCCTTTCTGAAGTGTGCTCTGTGCCTTTTGGTGTGGTCTTCTCTTTCTGTACTGGGTACTGTAAAAGCAGGACAGCTTCTGCCATTATGGAGCATCTCCTGGATCTCTAGGCTTCTACAAATCCTTTCCTCAATAACTGTGGCTGGTATATAAGTTCATCTCAGCAAACTTGAAGCTATCTGTTACATCCAGGTGACATCACCATGCAACAATATGACATCATGATGCCCCACCTTGATATCACAGTGTTCTATTGTGACATCACAGTACCTCACTGCCTCATCCCAATGCCAACTAGGATATTACAATGCCTCACAATGTCATTACAATGCCCAACTATGGCATCAAAATGCTTTAATATTGTATCATAATTCTCAACTTGCTCATTCAAGTGCCCCCTGTGATATCACAATGCCCCACTACCATATGGCAATGGTCTACTATGACATCATAATGCCACATACTCTCATAATAAGACCCTACTGTGATATCAAAAAGTCTCACTCTAAAATCATAATGCCCCACTGCGTAATCATAATACTCTACTGTGATATCATCATGCCACATTGTAAAATTTTAATACACCCTGTGACATCACAATGCCATATTTTGACATCACAAACATGTTCTTATTTCATAATGCCCCACTATGATATCACAATGTTCCAACTGTGACATCACAATGACTCACTGTTTCATGATAATAATATACTATGACATCCCAATGCTCCAATATGACATCAAAATACACAATTTCTGTACCATAATGCCCCACTGTGACATCATCATGTCTCACTCTGTCATAGAATTGCACCACTGACTCTTCATGATGGTCCACAGTGACATAAATATGGCCCACAGTCTCATAAGAATGCCTCATCTTTAACATCACAACACTTCACTATGATATATCAATGTCAAATTATCAAACCAAATGGCCATCTGTGACATCACAATACCCCACTGTGAATCACAATAATAATATAATAATACCACAATGCTCTGATATGACATCACAATACCCCACTGTCACAGCATAGTGTCCAATTGTGGCATCACAATGACCCACTGTCTCATCTCATCACAATGCTAGACTATGATATCACAGTGCACCAATATGTCATCATAGTACTCAACTGATTCATAACAATGCCTTAAAGTGGATTCACCATACAACAGTATGACATCACAATGCTCCACTGTAAGATCACAAAGCCCCACTGTGACATCACAACACCCCACTGTGACTTCATAGTGCTCCACTGTGAACAAACAATGCTCAACTCTCTCATCACATGCCCCATTGTGATCTCACAGTTCTCCACTGTGACATCTAAGTACTTCACTGTAAAATCACAAAGCCCCACTGTGACAACAAAATGTCCACCTGTTTCATCACAAAGCTCCACTGTGACATCACAATTCCCCACTGTGATATCACAATGGTCCACTGTGACTTCAAAAGCCCTACTCTCTCATCATAATATACCACTGTGCCATCACAAATCCCCACTTTTACCTCACAATGCTCCCCTGTGAATTATGTAGCCTCATTGTGACATCACAACGACCCACTGTGACATCATATTGCCTCCCCTGTGGCATCACCATGAGTGCCCCACTTTGATATAACAATACCCCACTGTGACATCACAATACCCGACTGTTACATAATAATGCTCAATTGAGACATCACAATACCCTATTGTAACATCACAAAAACCTCATTCTAATTTCCCCACTGTGACAACACATTGTGACAACAATGCTTATGTGTGACATCACAATACCACACTTCCACATCACAGTGCTCAAGTGTGAAATTACAATGTGCCACGGTGAAATCACAAAGCCACACTTTGACAATATAGTACACATCTGTGACATCACAATGGCTCACTGTCAAACCACATTGCTCAACTGTGACATCACAATGTCCCACTGTATAAAGCCCATGCGTGAAATCCCAATGCCCAACTGCCACATCACACTGCCCAAGTGTCTGATCAAAATTCCCCACTGTGACATCACATTGCCCCACTGTGACATCATTGTGCATGACACAGATATAACAAAGCAGCACTGTGACATCACAATACTTCAGTGTCATATCACAATGCTCAACTGTGACATCACAATAATCTATTGTGACATCACAAAGCCCCACTCTGATTTCACAATGCCCTACTGTAACCTCACAAGCCCCATTGTGATATCACAGTAACCCATTATGACATCACAATGCCCCATTGTGATATAACAATGCTCCAATGTGGCATCATAATACCACACTGTCCCATCACAATGCTCAACTGTGATATCACACTGTGCCACTGTGACATCACAAAGCACCACTGTGACAATATAGTACAGATCTGTGACATCACAATGGCTCACTGTCACACCACAATGCCCAAAAATGGCATCATAATGCCCCACTGTGATGTAACAGAGACTTTCTCTGACACAATTCCCTGCTGACATGTCAAAATGATCCATAAAGACATCATAACGCCAAGTTTGAAAGCACAATGCCAAACTATGACACAATGGTACACCACTTTGACATCACAATACTCCAATGTAAGATCCCAGTACCTCTCTGTCATATCACAATGTTCCACAGTGACATCACTAAGGCCAACTTTCACATCACAATTTTCCACTATAGCATCACAATCCCCAACAGTTATATCACAATTCTAAAGTGTGATATCCCAATGCCACACTGTGATATCACAGTGTTCATAATTCACATCACATTGCCCAACTGTGACATCATGATGTCCTGTTTTTCTCACAATGCCCCACTGTGATACCACAATACCACACTGTGACATAAAGCCCAACTGTGATTTCACAAAGCCCCACTGTGATATCACATTACTCGAATATGACACCATAATTCCCCACTGTGATAACACAATGTTCCCCTGTGGCATCACAATACCCTACTGCCATAGCACAATCCCCAAGTCTGACATCACAGTGAATCACTATCTCATGACAATGCTCAACTATGACATCACAATTCTCCAATGTGACATTATAATACACAACTTCTTGATCATAATGCTCACTATACCCCATAGTGACATCACAATGCCCCAATGTGACAGTATAAAACTCACATTCTTGATTGTAATGCTCTACAGCAATATCACAATACCACACTGTGGCATCACAATGCCCCAGTGTGATATCACAATGTTCCACTGGGACACCACAATGCCACACTGTGATATGTCAGTACCCATCTCTCACATCATAATGCTCCACTGTGATATCACAATATCCACTGTCACAATTGCCTATTTGTCACATCATAATGTCCCACTGGGACACCACAATACCCCATTGTGACATCACAATGCTCCACTGTGATAAAGCAATACTGCACTGTGGCAGCAGCATACCCTACTCTCACATCACAATGTACAGTTGTGACAACACAATGCCTCACTCTCATCACAATACACCATTGTGACATCACAATTCCTTACTGTAATATAACAATACTCCACTGTGACATCAGAATACCCTACTGCCTCATGACAATGTCCCGCTCTTACATCAAAATTCCCATCTGTCACATCAAAATGCCCAGTGTTGCATTACAATGCCACATTGTCACATCACATTGCCCAACTGTGGCATCACAATATCCCACTCTCTCACACTGCTGGCAGAAAATACCTAATCAAGAGCAGCTTGAGGGAGGAAAGGGTTTGTTTGGCTTCCAGACTCAAGGGAAAAATTGTGATGGCAGAGGGAAATGATAGCATGAGGATGGTGCGGACAGTGCCACCAGGCCAATATCAGTGGACAACTGGAGCATGAGAGCTCACCAAACAAGGGGCAGCTGGGTATAACACCCATATGCCTGTCCCCAACAATACATCATCTCTAGGAGGACCCAATTCCCAAATTTTCATCAGATGAGGACCTAGAAATCTGAAAATATAAGTTGATGGGGACACCTGAATCAAACCACCACATTCTGCCCCTGACCCCCCTAAACAGATAACCATACATAATGTAACATGCAATGTATTCAGTCCAACTTTAAAAGTTACCAAAGTTTTTATCAATCTTAATGATATTCAAGCATCCCCACAATCCATGGTCATGTAACTAAGCCATAATAATAATAATAATTAATCATAATAATATAACAAATGGAACAGAATAGACATTCACACTGCAAAACATGGCATTGGGCATATCAAAGTATACACAGTTTAAAACAAACAGGACAAACATAAAATTCTGTAGGTCCAAGTCTGACAACTCTAGTCTCCAAGTTCAAAAATTCTAACCAGTGATAGCTTATTGGAGTTCCAATTCTGCCCCTCCAGTTAGGCTACTCACAGTCCTTCATCCAGTGCTGGAAGCTCTCCTTGGCCACCATCCCATAGCTGTGGCGTCTCCATTGGGTCTCCATGGCCCAATATTCATTCTCATGGCTCCAATGGGTCTTCACACAGGTCATCCAATAAGCCTGCTCCATAATGCCCGTGGCTAGTTCCATAAAACAAAACTGTATTGCAAGTTCAATGACCCTCTCTTTCCTGCATTTGTTATACCCCATAGTGCCAGGTGCACTACCAACTTATTAATCAAGGAGGGAATAAAGCAGACTCTGAAAAGCAAGACAATCCTTCAGCATTCCGATCCCTTCAAAAGAGTCTGCACTCTTCATCTTGTCCCAATGCAGGTCAGCTGACCCAATCTCAATACTTATAATCTCTGATATAATTGCAACTGAACAGGCAGTAGTTTCAGCCAAAAGACTGCACTTCCTTCTGTGCCATATCCCTCTGCTCACACCTGGCCATTTCTATGCAATGCAATCCCACATAAATTCTCAGGACATGAGTATAACAGTAAGCCTCTCACACTGCTTCTGGAGTCCAGTCTAGACAAAGCTCTTTCTCATAAGCCAAAGCTTATAAACCAAATCTCACAGTCCATAGGTCTCACTGCATTCATGTCTTTCAACTGTGACTGGAATGGTTCATCAAACTGTACTTACAGCACTGCAAGGCATCTTTTAGATCAAGGTTTCATATCTTTCCACATTCCTCTCTTAAATTAGTTCAAATAACCAAAGTCATCATCAGGTGTCTAGCAACACGACTTCATTTTCTGTGCCAATTTTACAGTTGCAGCTAGCTTCACATTGTTGGCAGAAAACACGTGACCAAGAGCGGCTTGTGGGAGGAAAAGGTTGGTTTGTCTTACAGAGTTGAGGAAAATCTCCATGATGGCAGGGAAAGCAATGGCATGAACAGAGTGTGGACAACAGCAGGAGCAGCATGTGGGAAATTCTGGCAAGCAGAAGCTGGCTTGCATGACCCCAACAATATGTCACCTACAGGAAGCTCTAGTTCATAACTTGTCGCCTGCTGTGAACTTAGCATTCAGAACACATGTTTATGTGGTTACCTGAATCAAGCCACCACAATAACCAAATAATCTTCAGTTCACTTATTTATTTATTAAGGACACGAGGTGGTATTATTAATAAAGATGCTTGAAATATAAATGAAAATTCCATAGTTATTCTGCTATACTGAAGCATGATATATTTTCTTCTCATTTTGTGTAATTTTATTTAAAGTTTTTAAAGATGTAATCAAGTTAATTTCAATATAAAAACTATGCCCAATCTGAAGTATAACTTTCTACAACCTTTCCAATTACTCATAAGCATATGACCACATGTGTTTTCTCTGTTTGATTTTTTTTTTTTTTTGCCTCATAGAACTGTATTATAATGTACTTTTATTTGAGATTTTTCCCACAGGCATATAAGATAATCTTAGGCATAGTTCTTTCTTTAGTCAGTTTCATTTTTACATGCACATGTATTATTGATATGGAATATTAGGGGCTGGAGACATGGCTTAATGTGCTGAGCTAAAAACAGGCACTGTGTCATAATGCCTATCTGAAGAAAGTACCTTGTAGACAGAAAAGCAGGACAGACCCCACTCTATTTCAAAACAGACCATCAACATGTGACCAGAGGCTTTGTGTAGTTTTAGAAGTAATGAAATGAAGTATTAAGGAAAACTAGGTATAGAGTCTGTAAGTTCATATAACTCAAGTGTATTGTTGTGAGATGGGGGTGTTACTAAAGAGGTGTGGTCTGGGCAATTGTTTCAAACACAAGAGATCCTAGACTCTATTGTATGAGGATCCAGAAGCCAGATGTGATACAGGAGTAATATGAAATTACGGAGGCAAAGTGTTCACAGAGGTGGAAGAGAGAATCAGAGAGCAAAGGGAATGAACCCACTTGGATCCTACACACATTTAATTAGACACAGGGGTAGAAAAGTTAGGTACAAGCAGTTAGGTCCACTCCAAGAAGGAAAGATGAGAAGTTCTGATGTATTGGCTACTTGTTTCTTTTCAAGGAAGTAAATATTTTCTTGTATAATAGGAGAATATTAATATGGAACACTGGCACAGCATTTGGTATATTTTAGGGATGACATTGCTTGCCTTCTCTGTTAAAAATATGGAAGTAAAAAAATATGGGAGGAAAACAAGAAGGAATGTTTTTAAACTAGATGTCTAGTTCTTACTGGGCCCTCTGGGATTTGGAAAGAGTTGTACCCAGAAGTGTTATTAGGGTGGGATTATAGCAGCAAAGTGAAGGGAGTGGACCATTTGATATGTAGGCAATGTATTAATGATGGTGAGCTTTAAGGGGCACAGAGGAAGTGATTGGAAGGTGTCTATGCATACAGTAAAAGAGACTGTCTGGAAGACATGAGAGAATTAGTACAGAAATAGAATCCTGGTGATGATGAATATCTAGCTTTGACATCATGTGAGGCAGAGGTGAAGAGACATGTTTGTGGGAGGGATTAGTCCTAAGAGTCTCTTCAGAAGATGGGCCACCACTGCATCTTCACTTCAGAGGCTTTACTCATGACATGGGGTTGCTGAGTAAAATCCTGACCTGATGGTAGTGTGAGCATCCTTAGCACTCACAAAGGTGGATATACGTAAGAGGATAGCCAGCCCACAGATGGTCACAGTGGAAGCTGTGCATACACTAGGTGTCTGGATTCCCCACTTAAATGAAGCAAGTGATCTGTCCTGCTCTTTCCATTTCTAGATATCCAGACTATAACAAATGGTTGTAAAGGTCAAGCTCTCAATGTTGCACCAAGTCCTCTAACTGGGATTCTAGACAAGTTTACTTAAAATTAAATGTAATATTTCTGTGGACCAAATTTAATATTGTTGATATAAATAATGTTGGGGGAAGTATTTTGATGGAAAGACTATAGAAGCTTGAGAACCATGTAGGCGCATGTTCAAATCTAAATTGTGTCCCTTATAAGCCATTTAACATTGAAAAGGACATCATACATTTTCCCCATACCACGACATCCATTCATTAAATTCCTTCTCATAAAATAGTAGAATATCAATAGGGAACACTGGGTAGCATTTGTATCTTTTATGGATGGCTTTGCTGCTTTCTCTGTTAAAATATGGAATAGAAAACAAAATAGATGGGAAGAAAATAGGCAGCAAAACAAAGTAATTGTTTTAAGCCATTGGACTACTTGGAAGTGAGGTTTGCAAGGAGAAGAGTGGTGGTCCCAGAGCTGCTGCCAAGACAGAGGTGGGAGAATGAGAAATACGCACAGGGAAGCATGAAGGGAGAGGCACTGAGGAGATGATTGTACAGAGGAAGCTAAACATGCATATATATTTCAAATCATGACAACTCATTTGGGAGATTGAAATTGAAGCAGGGACATTACAAGGTATTGAGGCTGGAGTTCCCATGCAAAAAAAGAGAGGTCTGATCATTATATAGAGTAGTATTCAAAATCAGAGTGACCCAGGCAAGAAGGGAAAATTGGGTACAAAGTTGAGAGTGAGGCAGGTTTGAAGATACAGGGCTCTGCAGTCAAGACAGGGAAGGCCAAGTAATGCCAGCTAGAATTCAATGGAACTAATATAATGAACTGAATGAGGACAGGGTGTGAGCCTAAGTAAATTTGCTGGTAATTGTTCTAAACATTAGGACTGGAACATGGCTTCTAAATTATCTTTGCCAAGTGAGAGATTATATTCATCACTATTGTCCTTGGATTTCACCCCATCAGAGCCCCATGAGTTTCAGGCTGTTGTCACAGCTTTGGAGATCCAAGAGGGAGTGGAAACATTGCTGAGGCTGCTCCCACCTCACAGTACAAAGCATGAGTGGAGAAAGCTTTAAAATCCTGTGGTCCACAGGTTGCACATCCCAGAGACTGTATAAGGAGGTGCAGTGACAGAGCCTTGCAGGGAAGGAAGTAGTGGGATAGTTTATAGAATGAGGACTATGACCTGGCAAGGGACCAGGAGAACTTAGTGCTATAAGAGCACCAGCGTTACCATGGTGTAGTCTACTGTGTAATTCTTGGTGGCCTGATGCTTGTTTTAGTTATGTGCCTTTATTAGAGAAACAATTCTTCTCTCTCCCTCTCTCTCTCTCTCTCTCTCTCTCTCTCTCTCTCTCTCTCTCTCTCTGTGTGTGTGTGTGTGTGTGTGTGTGTGTGTGTATTACTAGGGATTGAACCTAGGGCTTCATGTGTGTTAGGCTAGTACTGCACCACTGAGCAACATCTGCTGCCTTTTAAATACCTCTTAATTTTGATATAGAGTCTTGCTAATATATCCAGACTGGATCTTAATGTGATCTATACCCCTTGCAGGACTTGAACTTATGATCCTCCTGCATCAGACTCACAAGGAGTTGGGCTTTCAGGCCTTGGTATTAATATAATCTCTTCAGGAGAAGATAGCTAATCTATCCCCAGAGTGCATCACATTCCTTTCTCTGCGTATGGTGGGGCATGAAATACCACAAGTTGCACATGCATTTTCAGATAGGTTCCAAATGTGAGGCAAAACCCTTTTGTCAAGTATTGATTATGAAACTGACATGAGTGAATAACAGGAAGGTTTCAGTGGATAAATGGAAGAATCAAACCTGAGCCTATAGAGTGCACAGGTAACTACCTTTAACCACCGAGCAATCTCCCCATTTCAAGAAACATCTTTTAAAGATTGAAATAATTTGTTATAGTAACAAAAGTATAATATATGGCAAATTGATGTATTTGAGTTATTTTAAAGTACTGAAAGTTTCCCACTAACAGATTTCAATTTATGCTACCTTTGAAAAGAAACAATTAAGAGGCAATGCACGTTCAGATTCCTACAGAGTTGCTTGTCTGACTAACAGTATGCAGCACATATTATAGTGCAGTCATTTGGTTTATTCCTCCACATTTTGAGAGTGCCACAGGACATATACTCACAGGACAAATGGGTTGACCACTCTCACATCCTGTGGTTAAGAAAATGAAATAGAGGCTGCAGGGATGGCTTAGTGGTTAAGGTGCTTGCCTGCAAAGCCAAGGGACCAAGGTTCAATTCCCCGGACTATAAGCGAGATGCACAAGGTGGCATTTGCATCTGCAGTTCGTTTTCAGAGGCTGGAGGCTGTGGCACACCCATTCTCTCTGTCTCCCTTAAATAAATTAATAAAAATATTTTTAAAAAGAAAATAAAATAGAGATGTTAAATGAAAGGAGGCGATGAGCTGACACAGAGGTCAGAAGGACAATCCAAAGGCACTGATGGTAAGGTCCATGGTCTTGGTCGCCCATTGCACAGAGCACAACCCATCAGTAGTGTCTGTCCCAGAAGCAGGAACTTGCTGTGTGTAATCCACCTCCATTCTTTTGCACATAGGTCACAATGTATTTAAATGGTTGCCCCAGCTTGGTGAGTTGGCCTAATGTTCATTCTACATTTGTGGGCCACTGATGGACTTTGCTGTGCTGGACAGCTTTACCACTGGCAGCACTTTTTACAACCTTCTTTACAGGCCTGCACACTTCTTTCAACCAGGAAATCTGTCTCCTCAGCAACCTACTGGCCTCCCTTCTGCCTCCAGCTGCTACCTTTGCTGCCTTTTGGTTGGTCTTCCTTGTTTTTTCTATTGAGATTTCCCTGTCTCTCCTTAGCCATGGAATTTTGGGATGAATTGTATGTATCCTGAATGAGACATGGATCTTTTTGTGAATCCTGTGGACAATTGGATTTGTTTGGTATTCTTGTTGTTTAGCAAATAATTAAGCTAGCTTGGAATAGATAAGTTTCATCTCACACTTTGTGATCTGTGCTTCCAGCATCTGTTAGACTTTGCATATATTCTGAGTGCACACCATATCGTCTTACATTCTTTAAGGTTTTTTTTTTTTTTGTATTCTGTTCTGATCAGATTCATGCATGCTCAATCCAGAGATAAGCCCAAGAGTCTTTAAACAAATTCTTAGGGTTACTTTATCTCAGCTTTTTCTTTCCTGGCACTTTCTGATTTTCTAAGGCTGTAAGTTTGACTCCAATAGTCAGAAATTTGGGGCTTTATTTAACCTTCTCTAGCACAAACTTTTGTGATTACAACTGCTTCTGGGCTCAAGTTGTGTGAGGACAGAAAAGGAAAGAGTGAAAGGAGGGAAAAGCATTGCAATCCTTTGCTTGGAGAATTTTTTCTTTCTTAGTGAGTTCAAACCACCTTTTGTGGATTTTTGCTATTACTACCATAGTATTTCTTGCAGACTATGGAATAAGAAAGAAACAAAAGCTAGTTGATAGCTTCACATTCTTAGAACATTACAAGTTCCTCTTCTACTCTGTGCTGCTCCTCCTTTCCCCTCTTGTGTGCCTGGAGTGCTCATGTCCAGGCTGCATGCTGGGTGGGGAGGGGGATGGAGTGATGTCACTTTACACTCCATGCTCTTTCTATGATCAGACTACTCTTATTGAATGTTCTGACAGTTGTTCCTCACATCCCATACCCCTTTAATGTTTGTACTTGTATCAGGAGACCAAGAGTACTATACCTCATGTTCCCAGCACCAGATTGCAAACATCTCTCACAGTAAGTAACAATAAGTTTAAGGACTGTAACTGGTACAAGAGATGTTTTTACCTTTATTTTTATACTTTTCAGTGTTCTTCAATTATTTTTATCAATAGTGACCTTTACTGTATAAACATATTGCATATTAGCCATATTTCCCACAGGTAAAATATTTTATTTATCTAGTTATGTATATGTTTCGAGGTCTCTTGTGACTGCAAGTGAATGCCTGTATGGCTTCATGGAACTGGGGAACTGAACCTGGGCCAGTAGGCTTTGCAAGCAATGTCTTTAACCACTGAGAAATCTTTCAAGCCCATTTTCCATTTGGATTTTTGCTGCTGGCTATTCAGTGTATCCATTCCTCATGTGCTTGAGCTATTTATCTTTATTAGGTATATGACTTGCAGTTTTGCTTCCATTAAGAATATTGCTTTTGGGGGGCTGGACAGATGGCTTAGCGGTTAAGCGCTTGCCTGTGAAGCCTAAGGACCCCGGTTCGAGGCTCGGTTCCCCAGGTCCCACGTTAGCCAGATGCACAAGGGGGCGCACGTGTCTGGAGTTCGTTTGCAGAGGCTGGAAGCCCTGGCACGCCCATTCTCTCTCTCTCCCTCTATCTGTCTTTCTGTCTGTGTCTGTTGCTCTCAAATAAATAAATTAATTTAAAAAAAAAGAATATTGCTTTTGGGACTCTCTACCCACTCCTCCCATCCACATAGCCAGCGCTGTTTGTACTTCCTTTTCTTAATCTAATAAGGTCTCTCTAAATCTTAAAAGAAAAAATAAATATTGCCTTTTAACTATGATGGTAATTTCTAATCATTGTACAGAAGCTCTTTAGTGGAGCAAAATCCCATTAGGTTTTTTTTTTAATTTTGTTTTGTTTTGTTTTATGTTTTTGCTTTTGTTGTACTTTTTGTCCAATCTCTAAAACAATCATTGTCCACATACCCAAAACTTCACAAATGTTTTCTTCTGGTAATTATGCAGTTTCCATTCTTATGTTTCAGGCTTTAATTAATTTTTTAAAAAAGGTCTTGCTGTAGCTCAGGCTGACCTGAAATTTACCATGTAGTATCATCCTGGCTTCATGCTGACGTCAGTCATCCTACCTCTGCCTCTCAAGTGCAGGAATAAAAGATATGTGCCACTACACCTTGCTCTAATTGATTTTATGTTGTGTTTTATATATGGGGTGAGTTCAGGACCAATTTTATTCTTTTACATGTAGATATATCCTGTGTGTAAAACCATTCATTGAAAACACAGCAGTTTTCTGACATGTGTCCTTGGCAACTTGGTTGAGAATAATTTGGCAATGAATGAGTGAATTTACTCCTGGCATCTCTATTTTCTTCCACTGGTTTATGAACTGAGTGTTCCTATGCAGGTACCATAATGTGCTACTATAGATTTCTTTTTCTCTCTATTGTTGTTTGGTTGGCTTTCTTTTGGGAGACAAGATCTCACATTGCCCCAGTTGGCCTCACTATGTGGCTGAAGATGGCCCCTTAAAGTCTTTATCTTCCTGCCTGTGCCTCCCAAGTGCTGGGATGACTCATGAGTGCTGATCTGCCAGGCTAGAATTTTTGTAATTTCTTATTTTGTTGTTTATTGACAACTTCCGTGATTGTAAACAATATTCCATGGTAATTCCCTCCCCCCCCCCACTTTCCCCTTTAAAAGCCCATTCTCCATCATATCCCCTCCCCCATCGCTCCCCTTATATCCCCTCCCCCTCTCAATCAATCTCTGTTTTACTTTGATGTCATGATCTTTTCTTCCTATTATTATAGTCTTGTGTAAGTAGTGTCAGGAACTGTGAAGTCATGGATATCCAGACCATTTTGTGTCTGGAAGAGCACATTGTAAGGAGTCCTACCCTTCATTTGGTTCTTACATTCTTCCCCCTACCTCTTCTGCAATGGACCCTGATCCTTGGCAGGTGTGATAGAGATATTTCAGTGCTGAACACTCCTCTGTCACTTCTTCTCAGCAACATGTTGCCTCCTGAGTCATCCCCATGTCACTGCCATCTGAAAAGAAGGTTCTCTAATCAAAAGTGAGAGTTGCATGAATATATGGATATGAACATTAAGAAAAGTGCTTACTGGGCAGTTTGGTGAGCATAATGTAGACATTTAACAAGACAGCAGCAGAAGTTACAAAGCTAGGTCTCATGACTACCCCTGTTGTAGGTTTTCAGTATCAGGGATGTATTCCCTCCCTTGGAGCAGGCTTCCAGTAAAATTAAAGGGTGGTTGGTTCCCCCACAACATAAATGCCACTATTGCCTCCATTGGCTCATTTGGCATGGCTGGCCAAATATAAGGTTTGCTGTGTCCAATGTTGATTATCTTCATTGGTGATTTCTCTTTCCCATTGAAGTGCATGTACAGAAAGCTTCTTCCAGCTTTCTGTCAGCTGGCTTACATGGAGGAGGTTTCCAGCTCAGCTCTAGGATGATATCTCAGTGACCTTGCAGCCCAAGTATGTGTAGTCCTCAGCAATAGGGTCTTAACATCTATTCCTGGTGGGAAACCAAGGGCCTTGGCAATGGCTTATAATGTTTTAGGGGCATCATGGACCTTCATGGCTAATAACTCGCTGGAAGGTATCTCATCCCTGGCACTGAAAATTTTCTACTAAAAAATGTATGGCTCCTGAGTGTTCCATTTAAACTTTCTGTATAATTTAAATCAGGAAGTAGTGTGATTCCCCTAGCTGGTTCTTATTCACAATCACTTTGGCTATTTCACATGTCTTATGGTTCTATGGTTTTCTTTGATTATTTTTGTTTGTTTTTAATCTTATTTTATTTTTTCTCAATTTTTAAAACATTTTCCATGATTATAAAAAATATCCCATGGTAATTCTCTCCCTCCCCCCTTTTTCCCTTTGAAATTCCATTCCCCATCATATCCCCTCCCCATCTCAATAAGTCTCTCTTTTATTTTGATGTTGTGATCTTTCCCTCCTCTTATGATGGTCTTGTGTAGGTAGTGTCAGGCCCTATGAGGTCATGGATATCGAGGCCATTTTATGTCTTGAGGGATTGTTTGTTTTTTTGAGGGTAAGGTTTTCCTCTAGCCCAGGCTGACCTGTATGGTGGCATTGAACTCATGGTGATCTGCCTACCTCAGTCTCCCAAGTGTAGGTTTAAAGATATGCATGAGCTACCAGACTGGACAAAGTTAAATTTTTATTTATTTATTTTATCTTTATTTATTTATTTCAGAGTGACATTCAAACTACCATAGTACTTTGTGGGTATTATGCTATGAGCAAGTTTTGTTTTGGCACAAGGTTTTGTGTGAACATATTCTATTGGTTTTCTTTACTTTATATGTATAAGTAGAATTGTTGGGTGATATGTTAACTATACTCCATTAGTCAGACTCAGTTGCTGGATGAACTTTCAATCCAAAGTTATGGGAGGAATGGGGTTTATTTGAAGCCTACTGATCAACAGCAAGTTCTAGAATTGAAGAAGAAGCTGGTCCCTTTCACAGATGCATACAGTGAGAAAAGCAACCACCACCAAAAGCAAGCACACTCCAGGTACCCCCAGACAGAACTGAAGCACTCTGCATATCTTAGGTTGCAATTCCAAATCTGCCCCTGCACCCTGGACCTTAGGATCCACCCACACAGTGACAGCAAGTAACACCACATATACTAAGTATTTTGAAGATCTCCTTGTTTTCCAAAGCAGAATATGAAGTTCTCAATTACCTTACATCCATGTTAACTTGTTACTGTTAACAGTTTCTTAAATTATTGTCTAAGTGGATTTACCTCCCTCATCATTCTCCAGTTTTATAAGGTGGCATGTCATGGTGTTAATTGAATCCCATAAATTCTGATATATTTTTATCCACCTAGAAGCATTTTCTACTTTTTCTTTGGAGTTGGAATTTTCATCCACTGCCTGTTTTTTTTTTTTTTTTCACTGTTAGTCTCTAAATACTTATGATTTGCCAGTCTGTCATTATTGATTCCTAATTTCATTTTAATGCATTTGGAGAACATGTATTATTTCCATCTTATAAAACTAATGGATGTTTGGTTAAGATCTAACACATACCCTGTAGGTGGGACTGTTACATGTGAACTTGAGAAGTGTGTGCATTCTGCTAATAGTGGACACAATGCTTTGCAGGCATCTATTCGATCTAGTGCTCAACACTGTTGGACTGTTATCTAGCTGTTCTGTCCATTATGTAAAGACTGAAGTTTTTTATCTATGACTACTGAATTGCCTCATTTCTCCTTTATGTCTTTACTTGTTTTGCAAAACAAATTAAACAAAACTCAGGTCCACACGTTAATTTAAGCGAGGAAAGAAACCCAAAGCAATAGTTGGGGAGAAGCCACAGAAGTGGAAGAGCCAAGCATATTGGTACAAGCTGGCCATTTCAGTGCTTTGGAGGTTAACGTAAGAGGATCAGGATTTCAAGGCTAGCCTAAGCTACCAAGAGCAACCCTACTTATCAAAGAATGGTAGGAGAGTGTCCAAAATAGTACTTACTCTGAAGAAGGCACTGTTTCCCGGTTCCCTGCTTCATATAGACAGCCGGGCTTCTCTGTACTCCTATTATAGACATTTTATTTTGGCCATACAAGTCAGCCTCTTATCTCTTTTGTATTGCTTCTTTTAGTTACATTTTCTATATATCACTTCATCCTGTTTATAAATCACCCAGATAGCTTAACCTGAAGAAAATAATTTTAAGACACCCAGCCATTTTCATTATAATAAAAGAAGACCCCATCTAGATTAAAGTTCAATACAGAGCCATATAAACAACAATGAAGATGTAGTGTTATTAAATATTTCTGATATTTGTTCCAACCCTATGCAAACTGACAAATTCCACTTTTTGTGCTTGCTTACATTGCAAAATAGGATTATGGGGAATGCTGGGGACTTTCCCTGACCATTGCAAAAGGGTGTGGTTTTGTTTCCTGATCTTTGTACAGGAATGTGGTTTTTGCCTATAATAACTCACTGTAAAGGTAGGACAGGGCTGCTCTTCTCCTCAGTCATCTGTTGTGAGGTAACAGTCACTGGCCAGCTAATAAGGACTCTCCTTTAAAATTCTTATGCAGGTGGTCTTGAATCTGATTTCTAGTCTTGTACTCACTACATTTACCAAGCTTCTTTTCTTTGCAGGATCTTCATAAATTTACATCATTTTTTTCTAAACCATGTCTAGCACTAACCCATGTTTGGATTTCCACACTTAAAATAATGGTTGGTTGTTAGCATGGTTATGTATTGGAAACACATTTTCAATGCAACTTATTATATTGTAAAGACAAAACAAACATCCCCTTTTTATGACCACTTGTAATGAACAATTTTTTTCGTTACTAAGGGAATTAACTCCTAATAATATGCTGCTGGTGATAAGATGTGGCTCAGAGCTCAAGAACTTACAAAATGGGCAGTGGGAAGTGTAAATGCCTTAGTGTTTAAGGTGCTTGCCTGTGAAGCTTAAGGACTCAGATTCAATTCCCTAGTACACATATAAGCCAAATACACAAGGTGGCACATGAATCTGGAATTCATTGCAGTGGTTGCAAACCACTTTGTGTCCAGCTTAACATGGGGGATCAAACTGGGGTTGACAGGCTTTCATGCAAGGTTTTTTAATTTTTTCATATATTTTTATTTTTATGCATTTATTAGAAGGAGAGAGAGAGAAAGAGAATGGGCCTGCCAGGGCCTCTAAGCTACTGCAAACAAACACGAGATGTATGTGCCAACCTATGCCTCTAGCTTATATGGGATCTGGAGAATCAAACCTGGGTCCTCAGGCTTCATGGACAAGTAACTTAACCACTAAGGCATTTATTGAGCTGCATACAAGCATTTTAACCACTACATATTTCTCCGATGTCTAAATACTTTTAATGTCATACAAGAGTCACTCAAATCTTTTTCCTATGTATGGAATATATTGTTGCCTCATCTGTGCCTGCATAATTATTAATACGAATGTCAATTAATTAAGAAAATAAGAATATATAATCTGTAGAGGCACAAAAACAAGGGATGGAGATATGTCTCAGTGGTTAAAAACATTTGCTTGCAAGACCTAACAGTCTGAGTTGGATGCCACAGTGTCCATGTAAAATCAGGTGCACCAAATGGCACTTGTACTTGGAGTCATTTGCAGCAGCAAGAGACCCTAGTGTACCCATTCCCTCTCTCTGTTTACAAATAAATTATAAAAAAATATTTTGTAAACTGAGGAAGATATTCAGGTTTTTTCATCAAATACCAGCAAATTAAAAAAACTTGCTGAGCCAGGCATGGTGGTGCATGCCTTTAATCCCAGCTCTTGGGGAGCAGAGGTAGGAGGATCACTGTGAGTTCAAGGCTACCCTGAGACTGCATAGAGAATTCCAGGTCAGCCTGAGCTAAACTGAGACCCTACCTCGTAAAACAAACAAACAAACAACAAAAAACCTTGCAGATTAAGGATGTTAATTCAACCCTTAATTTTACAGAGAAGGAAATTGAGGAACAGAGACCAGTTTCTTTGGTGTCACTTATTTGTAGAGCGATATAATTCTATTTAAAGCATACACTTTTGGGCTGGAGAGATGGCTTAGCAGTTAAATGCTTGCCTGTGAAGCCTAAGGACCCTGGTTTGAGCCTCAATTCTCCAGGACCCATGTTAGCCAGATGCACAGGGGGTGCATGCATCTGGAGTTCGTTTTCAATGGCTGGAGGCCCTGGCATGCCCATTCTCTCTATCTGAGTCTTTCTCTTTGTCTGTCGCTCTCAAATAAATAAATAAAAATTTAAAAAAAGAATTTTTAAAACGCATGCATTTTTACATGTATTATTTGCAGTCCTCTCTCAACAATCTCTGTGGAGACATTATCTTCCCTGCTTAAAAAAATGGGACCATGGGCTGGAGGGATGGCTTAGCAGTTAAGGCACATGCCTTCGAAGCCTAAGCATCCAGGTTTGATTCTCCAGGACCCTCGTAAGCCAGATGCACAAGGTGGCACATGCGTCTGAACACTATTTTTAGTGGTTGGAGGCCCTGGCATACCAATTCACTCTTTCTCTCTCCTCTCTGACTCTAATAAATAAATATATAAAAATTTAAAAAATGGGACCGCTAAGGATCATATCAGTTGTGATTTGATGAAACTCAAAAGTATTTTTTTCTTTCCTTCTCTTCTCCCTCCCTCTCTCTCTTTCCTTCTCTTCTTTTACTGATCATTAAATTGTTGAGGAACCACACTGAGATAACACAATGACTCACTGTCTCATTTCAATGCCCAACTATGACATCACAATGCTTCCATATCACATAATAAAACTAGCTTGTTCATAAAAATGCACACTATAGCATAACAATGTGACATCAGAGTGCACCACTGTGACTCACAGTGTCCCATTGTTATGTAAAAATGCTCCACTGAATCATCACAATACCCAATGTCACATCACAATGCATAGGTGTGATGTTACAATAGAATACAACATCCCGCCCTGATTTCACAATGCCACACTGAGATACCACAAAGCCCCAGTGAGACAGCACAATCCCCCGTTGTGACATCACTATCCCCTACTCTGACATTACAGTGCCCCACTGTGATATAACAATGCTCAACTGTGACAAAACAGTACCCTAATGTAACATAAAAAAAAACCCACTGTGATAACCCAGTACTCCACTCTTCATCAGAAAGCCCCTCTGTGACATCACAATTCCACACTGTGATATCACAGTGGTCAACTGTGACATCACAATGTTCTAATATCTCATGATAATGTCCCAATGTGACATCACAGACCTGAATTGCAGCAGTATAATTTCCCAGAGTGACACTACAATGCCTTATTGCAACATAACAAACCCTCACTGTGATTTCACAATGCCCAACTATTACATCACAATGACTCACTGTCTCAAAATAATTGCCACATATGACGTCACAATACTTCCATATGACATAATAAAATCAACTTTCTCATCACAAAGCTCCATTGTGACACCACAGTGCCCCACAGTGTCATTACAATGCCCCACTATGATATAAGAATGCTCCACAGCAACATCACAATGTCATCCTCTCCCATCACAATGCTCCACTGTGGCATCACAATATGCTTTTTGACATCCCATAGCCCCATTCTGTTTTCAAAATGCTGCACTGTGTCAGGACAAAGCCCATTTGTGACCTCACAGTGTCCCATTGTGACATTATAATACCGTAATATGACACAACAAAGCACCACTTTTTTCACAATGCCCCAATATGATATCACACTACTCCACTGTTCATCACAAATCTCCCCTGTGACCTCACACTTCCCCACTGCAATATAAGAATGCTCAACTGTGACATCACACTACCTTAATGTGACATCAAAAATCCTCACTGTGACTTTGAGTCTAATAGTGTTTGTGTAATGTAACTGGGAGCCTCCATGTTAGGTGCATATGTGTTTAGGATTGTAATGTCCTTTTGTTGGAGTGTTACTTTAACCAATCTAACATGACCTTCTTTATCTTTCCTCACTAATGTTAGTTTGAAGTATATTCTGTCAGATATTAGGATAGCAATCCCTGCTTGTTTGCTAGGCCAATTTGCTTGAATATAGCTGGTAGTTTCACTACACCAGATTTTAAGCTACCTTACAAGGCCATCATAACAAAAGCAGCATGGTATTGGTACAAAGACAGACATGTAGATAAATGGAACAGACTAGAAGACCCAGATGTTAATCTAGGCAGCTACAGCCATCTGAATTTTGAGAAAAATGTCAAAAATATTCTCTGGAGGAAAAGCAGCTTCTTCAATAAGTGGTGCTGGGAAAACTAGATATCAATAGTAGAAAGATGAAAAGAGATCGTTGTCTTTCTCCATGCACAAGAATCAAATACAAGTGAATCAGGGACCTTAATATCAGACCTGAAACTCTGAAATTGTTAGAGGAAAAGGTAGGGGAAACTCTTCAACATATTGGCATAGGTAATGACTTTCTGAATATAACCCCAATTGCTCAGAAAATAAAACCACTAATCAACCACTGAGATCTCATGAAATTAAGAACTTTTGTACAGCAAAGACACTGTGAATAGAGCAAAATGACAACCTAAAGAATGGGAGAAAATCTTTGATAGCTACACATCTGACAGAGGATTAATACCCAGAATATACAAAGAACTCAAAAAACAGAACAATAAGAAATCAAACAACCCAATTAAAGAGTGGGCTATGGAACTAAATGGAGAGTTCTCTTCAGAAGAAATACAGATGGCATATAAACACTTAAAAACATAACATCCTTAGCCATCATGAAAATGCAAATTAAAACTATGTTGAGATTTCATCTCTCTCCTTTCAGAATGGCTACCATCAAGAAAACAAATGTCAATAAATGTTGGTGAGAATGTGGTAAAATGGTGACCATTCTACACTGTTGGTGGGGATGTAATCTGGTACAGCCATTGTGGACAGGAGAGTGGAGGGTCTTGAGACAGCTAAAAATAGATTTACTATATGATCCAGCTATAGCACTCCTAGGCATAGATCCTAATGACTCTTCTCACTACCTTAGAGATATTTGCACTAGTATGTTTATTGCTGCTCTATTCACAATAGCTGGGAAATGGAACCAGCCTAGATGCCCATCCACAGATGAATGCATAATATAGATGTGGTACATTTACACAATGGAGTTCTATTCAGCATTAAAGAAATATGAAATTATAAAATTCATAGGGAAATAGATGGATCTGGAAAGGATTATACTAAGTGATGTAACCCAGGCCCAGAAATTCAAACATTGCATCTTCTTTCTTATATTATGATCCTATCCACAAATGAATAGACTGTGTGTGAGCTGGAACCAAAATCAGTAGCAGAGGCCCATAAGGTAGAATAAAAGGCTATTAGGGAGGGAGGTGAGGGAAGGACTTTAGAGGATGGTATAATATATATGTAAGTAGAAGAACAGGTTACAGGGAGGGGAAAGGCGTAAGCTAGGTTAGGGGAAGAGATTGTATAAAAGAAGGGCAGGGGGATGGTCAATCAAAATTCAAGATATTCTAAATAAGACATATGAAAATCTACTTTCTTGAATAATGTACATCCAGACACCATAGATTGTTACTAGACAATTTTAAGTGCCAGAGATGGGATACCTTACAGTGATCTGTTGGCCAGGGAGGTCCCTGTTGCCTCCAAAACATTATGGGCTACTGCCAAGACCTTTGGTTTCCCAAGAAAGAGATGGTAAGACCCTATTGCTGAAGACTTCACATGCATGAGTGGCAGAGTCGCGGAAAAATCAAGCTGTTGCTGAGCAGTAAACCTTCTCCTTGTAGCCCAGCCAGCTGAAAGCTTGAAAAATCTGCACTGTATGTAGCCTTATGTATGACAAAAGTCATCAGTGTTGAAAAAACTTGGACAGTGGAAGCCTCAAGTTTGGCCAGATAGGCCAAAAGACTGAACAAGTGCAATACTGGCATGTCTGCTCTGGGGGAAACAAACTGCTCTCTAATTGAACTGAAGGCCCACTTTATATGAGGGAATACATGCTTGGTACTGAAAACCTAATCAAAAGCCTATGGCAGGGGAAATCATGATCCTTAGGAGTATAAAGCCTGCTTTTGTCTGGATAAATGCATATATTACTCTTACCAAATTGCCCTGAAAGCACTACATTTTAATGTTCATATTTATATAATAATGCTAACCTCACTTCTGTTTAGAGAAGCTTCTCTTTTCAGATGGCAATGACCACTGGGATGATCCAAAAGTCAACATAGTGCTGAGAAGGGAGGGAGGAGTGTCCAGCACTGAAACATCACACACACTCCAAGGCTCAGGACCATTGTGGAAAGGTGGAGGAAAGAATGTGAGAGCCAAAGGAAGAATACCTCTCCTTAAATACAACTGTCTGGACAGAAATTGGCCTTGATATCCAAGACCTCACAATGCCTCGCAATACCTACACAGGACCCTCATAATAGGAGAAATAAAATGATGACATCAAATTAAAAGAAAGACTAATGGAGAGACAGACAGGATATGACAGAGAGCAGAGCTATAAAGAGCAAAGCAATGGAGGGGAGGGAAATACCATGGTTTGTTTCCTGTAAGTATAGAAGTCATGTATATATATAGTATATAAATTAAAAGGTGAAAAAAAGAAATGAATAGGAAAGGGGACTGTCCCAGGCCACACAGGGTAAGGGGAGAGTGATGTATGGGGAGTGGGATAGGCAGTCAATACCCAACATGGAGATCTGCGAGGAAAACGTCTTACCAGAGTAGGATAGTAGGACTGACCAACTGGACTCTGTGTGGATCACAAATGAGATAGGCCTTACTGACAGCAGGACTGTGACCCTGGGCTCCTCTGTGGTGATATGGAGAGTGTTGGTGGTGCTGTGTTCCCAGGCCACCGTCAATCTTCAGCCACCAGGCTCAGAAGACCAATTGCATCTTGTGGTGGACGAGAGAAAGGGGCTAGCCTATATTGTCAAAGCACAGAAGGACAATCAACCTCTAGCAATTTCATAATGAGGACAGGGTCCTGGAGGTGAGTGTGGACTGCGGCAGGTTTCCTCGGTGTGGTCATACTTGAAGCTGGGTGTTGGTGGTGAGTGAGTTCTTTGGAGGAGGCCTCAGGGCCACAGCCAGGAGCTGGAATTGCTGCCTGTCTCTGGCCACTCTCTCAGTCTGTTCCTGGTCCTCTCTGTTATTAAAAAATTTAAATGCCAGGTCAACCAGATCTCTCTGAGGGGTTTGGTGGCCCTCTTCTAAGCATTTAACATTTTTAGTTTTTCCTGATGTTACAGGCAGGTTGGGACAGGAAATCGGTATTGAGAACTATCATGCCCTCTTGGGAAGCAGGGCTGAGGCAAGCGTATTTGGTGAGTGCCTCAGTTAGGCATCACATAAACTCAGGTGCATTTTCATGAGGCTTCTGGGGAAGGATATGGAATTTGACAAACTTATGGGATGTGTTTTTGAGGCCAGCCAAGAGGCAAAGAATATTTCTATCATGGGCCACCCTTCCTGGGAGTTAGCAGGAGCATAGTGTTCCCAGTCAGGGTCCTCTCTGGGAACAGCCAGTGTCCTTACTGGGAAAGTTTTATCAGTTAACTGAGCCTCATCAGCATGAGCCTGGGCAGCCACCCACACATGTTCTCATTCATCAGGAGTGACAGTAGACGAAAGAACTACAGAAACCAAACCCAGTTAGGTCATAGGCCTGGGTGAGATAACAAAATTCTTTGCTATCAAGGTGTATGCAGAAGTGCAAGCCACTGTGACCCCAGGAAACTACAGGACATGGGAGGCAGAGAGACCAGAGAACCCTGAAGATCCCAGGCCAACCAGCCTGGGGACATGGTAGTAAATAACCAGAGACCCTGCTCAACACAAGGTGGCAAGCAGGGATCAACACTCAGAGATGTCTTCTCACCCCACACATGCACATTCACAAGCTCTCACATATGCACACTCATGCTCCTAATCACAGAAAGCCACACAGACACCAGTGTTACAAATATATATACAACAATAGTTAGCAAATTGAGTTCAGCAATATGTCAAAAGGATAACTCATTATCTCAAAGTAAGGTTGTCTCAGAAAAGCAAAGTTAACCTAACATCTGAAATTCAGTGTAATGCATGGTCCTGAGAAAATAAGAAGAAATGAAAAGCAACTGACAAAATTCAATACCCAATCTTTTTTAAGAAAAAAATTCAAAAAACAAAGAATAGAAGAAAATTTAAAGAATTATATAAAGCACACACTTAACATTAGCAGTGAAATACTGTAATCCCAAAATAGATAGAGTTCAATGTAATATTCAGTGTTTTACTAAAGTTAGTGCATTAAAAAAGTCCCTTTTGGAAAGAGTAAAGTAAAATTGCCATATATATATATGCCATTTATGTTTAGGAAATCTTAAAATTAATCCCAAAGTCCAGTAGAATGAGCTTCACACAGGTACAGGATATAAAATCAACATACAAAAAGTATTTCTATTTTTATGTACTAGGAATAAACATTTGAAAATTTATACTTTAAAAGCAATAGTATTTGTAGTAGCAACAAAACTTAGAATATTTTGAATATAACTGATTTTTTTACAGTGAAGACCTTTACACTGCAAAGTTACTATATATTGATGAAAAATGTTTTAAACTCAAATACAGATGGACCTTGTTCATGGGTTAGAAAACTCAGTATTTGCTAGATTTAAGGCAATCATATCAGAATTAAAGTAGTATTTTTGTGAGACTTGACAGGTTTCTTCTAAAATGCATATGGAAATTAAAGCATATTAAAATGACAAAATAACTCTAAAAAGAGAAAAACTAAATGTTAGCTTGTTTTAAGAATTAGTATAAAGTTGTTATGGTATCAAGAAGATATGGTATGAGTATCAGGTGAACAGTGAAGTCATTAGAGGTGACTGCATGCATATGAACAGCTGGGTTTGAACAAGACAATGCAGTGAAGAAAGAACTCCCTGCAAATTGATTCCAGATCTATTGGATATTGAGGAGAAAAAGGAAAAACATGATGACCTTCTCTCATGATTCCTGCTGAGTCCTTCATATAAACTCCAAAACTAGAAAACTTCTAAAAGGAAACAGAAGAGTCTTTGTTCCTTGGGTTTGACATGGATTTTTTAGCTGTATCATCAAAGGCATCACCTGTAAAGGAATATGTAAATTGGTAACTTCAGCAAAGTGTAAAACTTCTGTTTTTCAAAAAAATATATAAGAAGTCAAGGTCTGCCACAAACCAAATTAAAATATTGGGAAAGTATTTTCCAATAAAATCTTTGGTCCAGAACAAATAAAGGAGTCTTAAAGCTCACCAGAAGGAAGAAAAACAATTAAAACCTGGGCTAAATATTCTACAAGACACATTCCTAGGGAGAAATGCTAGGCTTCATTCACTGTGAGAAAACTGCAGCTGGAAACCTCAGTAAGATTCCATTAAATACCCAGTAGAACAGTCAGTGATTTCCTAACTGTAGGAGAGACGAGTACCATTGTTTCCTCCTTTTAAAGTCAAACAAATAAAAAGTATTTCCAGACAAACTGACTTACCTAAGATTTCTCCTCCAGTAAAGGCTGAAGTGACAATAAAGCCCAAGACTACACTCTCCAAAGTTTACACTCATTCTACGACATGCTAAGTAATCTTTAAGTATCTCATTTAAAATTCCATGTGTCTTATAAATTGTAAGCTTATTAATAGATTTAAAAGCAACACATACTTTTAAAGCGAAGTAATTGAAACCTTTGTCGTAGCACACCATGCCTCACTCATGCCGTGTTACTCTCCTGGCAGCGGAAGGAAGATGGCGGTGGTGTTGCCATTGTCTTTGTGGGTCTATCAATTTAATAGGCACAGTTTAAATCTGAAATACAGTTTAAAATAACTGGAAACACATTTTCTCTGGTGTAAACTCTAGTGTATATTCACTATAATAATGGGTTCAGCAAATTCTGTGGTGAATTTTAATAAGATTGATTATTGAACTTGTGAAGTTTTTCTTCTAAAATTACCATAATCTAAAGAAATTCTGAAGAAGTGACAATGTAAGGCCTTCAGCCTACATCACTGTATAAGTGAACTCTTCCAAGTGAGAGTTTTCTCCTTCCATTGAAGTCTGGCCATGTCATACTTTAATATGGTGTATAAAAAGGGAGACTGTGGACATCCTTGACAGCCTTTCAGGGACTAGCCGTAAGGAAGAAAGCATGAAAACACAAGCTCTCACCCTACTGTAATGAAGCACAGACGCAGCAGAGCTCCTGCCTAGAGTCAACAGAGGCTCTGTCTGCTTCTCGTTAATGGGTAGAGCTCCAATCCCAGAGCTCATGGGCCATGAAGGCTGTGGCACTACCCTCTTTCTCTTCTGTATTGTCAACAAACTGTCATGCCAGCCATCTTTGCTCTCTCCACACTGGTTTTATCATTTCTACTTCTGAAGAGTATTGACTGATGGCATTAATTTCAGGAAATCTGATAGTGGAGAGCAAAACCCTCCTATCTTCCTGGCAGGTTTTCAAAATTCCTATAATTCTCTCCACAGCATGTGTTTATGCAAAGGGAAATTGATGTCTCTAAGTCACTAATTTTCTGATTCAGTTAAAGATTATGATACACATTGTCATTTTTGCACTGAACTTCTTGAACTACATGTATAAAATGTAATTTCTAGTGTAAGAAGGCCTAATTACTTATCCTGTTACCAATTCTTATAGAATTAAATGAAAACTTTGTCTTGAAAATCAAAATCTCACCGATGATGGTAGTACATGTCTGTAATACCAGCTTTTAAGAGGCCTTAAGGCAAGAGGATCTTGATTTCAAGGCCAGCCTAGGATACAGAGGCCCTACCTCCAAAACAAAACATTAAGTCTCCATATCGTCTCAGCAGAAATGCCATCTTTGCCTGAAGTACAAAAGGTAATGGAGTAAGAGTTGTAAATAGCAAGTTCATATTAGAAACTTACTGAGCCAGTCAGGGAATACCAGAGCTGATCATTTGAAATATGCTTGTTAATTGTTGTGATGCTCAACGGTTCATAGTGTCACATTAAAGGGCTTACAGTGGTAACTTTGATAATTACAGTTTCCTTTTTCCCAGAAGCTTTAACAATTACATTTTGTTTTGATAAAGGAGACATTGGGTGAACGCTTCACTCCTGTAGAAACACCAAACAGGGGACTCTTTAAAGGTTTGTTTGGAGGTGGTGCACAGCCTCTTGATAGAGAAGATTAATGTGATTCTATTTGTTTAACTTGGGTGATACATTTTTAAGGCAAAAATGTTCATTCCATTGCAATTTTTAAATTATATTTACTTTTTTCTTCTTTCTCACAATTGGTATATCTGCTTTAACAAGATTCATAAAAGTACCTTGTCATTCTGTCCCAAAGAAAGAAATACTTTCCCCAGGTAAACAAAATCAGAAGAGCTTCAAGTGTCTAAAAAGGAGTATGCACAATTTTAAATGAAAAGCATTCTATTTACGTATGATGTATTATTATGAACTTTTATTGTTATGATGAATTTTTTATGTTAAATGTGGTCTGCATCATTTTATTCCAGTGGTTGCCTTTAACTAATGACTATTAGATTTCTGTCACTTTGACAAAGTACCTGAGAAAAATCAATGAAAAGGGAAGAATTTTTTCACTACTTGGAATTGCCAGGCAAACACTCTACTATTCAGATTTATCCCCACTGAGATTTATTTTTGCTCATGGTTTCAGGGGTTTCAACCCACAGTTAGTTTGGGCTGCGGTCCCAGGGCCTGATGTGCAGGAGAAAGAGCGTCATAGTTACGATAGTTAGCAAAGCTTCTTGTCTGCTGGTGTCTATTAAAAGGAGGTAGTGGGGTCAGAGTCTCATCATCCCCTTCAAAGACAATCCTTCACTGCCCAGCCTTCCTCCACCAGGTCGTACCTCTGAAGGTTCCACTACCTCCCTGAGGTCTGAGACAGTGGAAGATACCTCAGATCCAAAGCAAGGCCCTTAACATTAAAAAGGTCTTAAATGTAATCTAACTTACAAAACCTCTCAAAGTCTTCAATGTGTTACATGATCATCTAGCATAAAATTTGGTTCATATACTGCCCTCCACATACTTGACATAAATTAACATTTGGTTTCTGAGTAGACTAATCAATCAATCAATATTAATGTTCTTTTGGTTCTTCTTTTGTTTTGAGACATAATCTAACTCTGAGCCCAAGCTGACCTGCCACTCACTCTGTAGCACAGGTGGGTCTCAAATTCAAGGTATTTCAACTAGCTCAGCCTCCTCAGTGCTAATACTACAGGTGTACACCACTGTGCCTGGATTGAGCTGTCTGTTCTAGAATCTTTTCCTCTTCTGCTAAAATTTCAGAATTTTCCTTTTGTATATTTCGATGGAGAAATGATAACACTGAATGACAGTAAATAGCAGTTTAGTACAGTTTTATTTTTAACACTTACTCAATGATGGCTTCATAGTGTAACTCAGCCAAAGGCAAGAAAGCTATTCTTGTAAATGGGGACTAAAAGTTTAGAATAACATTCTCACTGAGAACAGTCTGTAAAATCACATAAAACTTTGGTATATTTTAGAAAGTTGTTGAGAACTATTCACACAGAGAGCAATGTGTAGGAATGGCAGTGTCCATGGAGAAGGACAGAAAAGCAGAATGGCAAGCCTGGCACATTGGGCCACTTTCTCCCAGGAGTGCTTTTCTTAGTTAAGTGGGAGGCTGAGAGGGAGAGAGAGAGCAGTGACAGATTGCAAGATGAGCACTCGGGCCCCACAAGGTCTGGAATCCTGGACTAATGACTCTGTAGAAAGACTTTTATTTTTATTTTTTTTTTCCTGTTTAATCAACTCATATGTTCTTTTTTTGTTTTTTTTTTTAAATGAAAAAAAAAGTATATGGTGAACACTCACAAATGTAAGTAGATACAAATCAACCCATCAATAAATGAACCAGTATTAACCAAAGGAAGAAACAAAAGGAAACAATGGTGACCTTGCTTTGGTCTGTGCTCAGCTTATTTTCTAATGGTACAATGAGAAATTCCCAGGGCCACACCTTGGTGAATTTCAGCAGTCCAGGATTTATTGCTGCTTGGGGCTGGGTCTTTCTCTCTGTGCCTCTTTTTCTCTCTGTCTGTAGCTCTCAAGTAAATAAATAAAAATGAGCAAAAAAAATTTTTTTAAAGAGTAAGAGAGAACTGGGAGTACAACAACATTAACACATGCACACACACATTCGCACACACACTTTCAGCTCAACTTCAAGTTATTTGGATGTCCTATTATGTTTTTAGACTTAGTTTAGGTTTTTGTTTTTCTAGACTGTTCAAGGCCATAGCAACTATAAGAATCAAATAGGGGAAAATGTTCTCTAAAAGAAGATAGCATATTATAACCTTGAATTATTTCTATGAATGTCTAATAAACATATAGTCATAAATAGTCTGGGGTACTAGGAGACAAACTATGCTAAATAAAACTGAAAAGGTAGAAGCAGAGTAACAGCAATTCCTCTCCTGACATATATGCCCAAGGAACTGAAAACTATCTTTACACAAAGATTCCTCCAAATGCTCACCAATGCATTCTTCATAAAAGACAAAATTGAAAACTACCACATGTCCACCAGCTAATGAGTACATAAACAAAGGGTGGTGTATCCATGAAATGATTTCTCATTCAGCCATAATAGGGATGGTGTACTGGTTGGTACATGCTACAATACAGATGGATCCAGTCATTATTTTTAAAAGAGCCAACCAGGGCTGGAGAGATGGCTTAGCGGTTAAGCACTTGCCTGTGAAGCCTAAGGACCCCGGTTTGAGGCTCAGTTCCCCAGGTCCCACGTTAGCCAGATGCACAAGGGGGCACACACATCTGGAGTTCGTTTGCAGAGGCTGGAAGCCCTGGCGCACCCATTCTGTCTCTCCCTCTATCTGTATTTCTCTATGTGTCTATCGCTCACAGATAAATAAATAAAATTTAAAAGAGCCAACCACAAAAGGCCCAACACTGTATAAATCCATGTATATGAAATGTTCAGAACAGGCAAACGTTTAGAGACAAAATTGCTGAGTGATTGAGGAGTGGGAAGTGAAGTAGAAAGTGACTGATGACAGGATGAGGGTTCTTCAGTGTTCATCAATTCCATAATGTGTTATGAGTTCTTTTTCAACAAAGTAATTGTAAGCTGAAGGAAATAGGATGAATCTGGAGAAATCAGCCTGTAAAGAATGTTAGGTCAGGATATAGATTGTGAAGGGAAGAGAACCAACTCTTAGGATTTTTTTGAAGGAAACATGGGATTTTTATCTGTTTGAAAACTACAAATCAACTACATATTTAAATTTAAACTGTTACATTTGAAGCTATAAAATCTTAGTCTTTATTTTATGCATACTTAAAATAAATTTTAGTTATGGAGTTTGTGTTAGTAGGCCCATTTCCCTGTTTTAAACAAGTTCCGCTGTACAAGCTAGCATCAATTAGGATAGTTATAAATATACTGTATTAGTGCATGCTGAAAATCCTAGAAGTAGGGCTGGGGAAATGGCTTAGTGATTAAGGTGTTTGCCTGTGAAGCCTAAGGACCATGGTTCAATTTCCCAGGACCCACATAAGGCAGATGCACAAGGGGGCACATGCATCTGGAGTTTGTTTGCAGTGGCTAGAGGACTTGGTGTACCCATTCCCTCTTCTCTGTACCTGCCTCTCTTTCTCTCAAAGAAATAAAAAATACATTATAAAAAATTCATAGCTGGGTGTGATGGTGCTACCTTTAATCCCAGCACTTGGAAGGCAGAAGTGGGAGGATCACTATGCGTTCGAGGCCACCCTGAGACTACATAGTGAATTCCAGGTCAGCCTGGGCTAGATTGAGACCATGCATAGAAAAAATAAATATCCCAGAAGTAATTTAAACCCTCATATGAAAAGTACATGTTAATTATACAGTCAATATATAAATATTCTAATGATATTGTCCAATCTAAACATTTCCTTTCATTGTTATCAGGGTGTTTGCCTTTTATATTTTGCTACTCCTTTACTTTTCACAGTCTTTCAGTTGGAGAGTAAGCCTGAGGAAAGGCTTCCAGGAGCTTTGCACAGCACATCCCAGGTCCTGGTGTAATCAAAGTTGTGAAAGAGTGGTGTCAGGACCTGTGAGTGAGCTAGTACAAGCCAAGTTGGCCCTGCATGAAAAAGAGCAGATGCTTGGAGAAAAGAACTGCAGCTCTGTTATCAAGGGCAGACTTGTTTTCGAAGCATGCACACATGCAGTGTCAAGCATAAGTCTAGGTTAAGCAAATATTTAAACTGCTGCATTTTTTTTATCTTTTGTATTTCTATGAACACATCTTTTGTATATTTGTAAATTCCCAATTTTCACCACCAGAGGGAACAAGCATATCTTAGCCTTTTACCTCTTGCTGCAGAGTATAAATTGTGAAGAATCTGTTCACCTTCAGGGTCATTTTACACAACCACCAACATCTTCTTGGACTAGAATAAAAGTGCTAACTTTCATTAAGATCTCAGTCTGCTATTGCTTGGCCCAAGAGAAGGAAATCATTGATCTCCTTTAATTCTCCTAGGTAGATATACATAACTAAAGCTTGTAAGCATTTTGATTCCAATAAACAGTACTTAGCCTATGTTGTAAAGTAATGTGTGTGGAGAGGTAGTGCAATGGCTTCAGCAATGAATTCATGAGTCTCACAGGAGGCATGATGGAGCTCAGAAACTGATGTCATGAAATAGGGATCTCGAAATAGCCCTTATGCAGAAAGCTATATTTCATTGATGAGGTTGTTTTAATAATTGAGGTTAAAAATATTTACCACTCCTATATGCATGACTCACTGTCTCATAACAATGTCCAGCTATGACATCACAATGCTCCAATGTGATATATTAATACTCTACTTGTTTGTCACAATGGCTACCGTGATATCACAATGACTCACTGTCTCATCTAATCCTCAACTGTGACATCACAATAACCTGTTGTGACATCACAAAGCCTATGATTCCACAAAGCCCCATTGTGACATCACAGTGTCCTAATATGGCAACATATTGCCCCATTTTATGTAACCATGCTCCTGGCACTGTGATGTCACAATGAGGGTCTGTGATGTCACAGTTGGACATTATGATGAGAGAGTGGAGAGTGAGGCATTGTGATGTTACAGTGGACCATTTTGATATCACAGTGGGGAACTGTAATTTAGTAGAGCTTTGAAATGTCACATTAGTGTATGGTGACATCACAGTTGGATTTGTGATGTGGGAGTAGGATATTGTGATGTCATAGCGGGATGTTGTGACATCACAGTAAGGTATTGTGATGTCACAGTAGGGCAATATGATATCACAGTGGCACATTGTTATAAAATAGCTGGGCTTTGTGATGTCAGTGATGCATTGTGGGATCAAAGTCGGGCCTTGTGAAATCACGGGGGGGAGGGTTGCATTATGGTATCAGAGTAGGGCACAATGATGAACAAGCTGAGAATTATGATATCATATTGGAGCATTGTGATGCTATAGCTGGGCATTATAATGAGATAGTCAATGTGATGTCCCAGTTGGGCATTGTGATGAGACAGTGAGATACTGTAATGTCACAGTGAAATATTGAGATGCCATAGTGGGGCATTGTGATGCCATATTGTAGCTTTGTGATGTCACAATGGGGCCCTGTGATGTTACAGTGGGTTACAATGATTATACAGTGGGCTTTGTGATAACAGTGGGGCATTTTGATGTGACCATGGACTGTGATGTCATAGTGGGGCATTGTAAAATTACATTTCAGGTTTGTAATGTCTCTGTGGGATATTGTGATATCACAGTGGGGCATTGTGATGAGACTGATGGGCAATGTGATGTCACAGTGTATTATTGGGATATAACAGTATTGAATTGTGGTATATCATTTGGGAATTTGGATGTTATAGAGAAAATTGTCATAAACAACAGAACATTGTAATATCATAGTGGGACCTTGTAAAACCACAGTGGACCTTTGTGATGTCACATTAAGTTATTGTGATGTCACAATGGAGCATTGTCATATCACAGTGGGTCATTGTGATGTCAGAATGTGGCACTGTGATGTCACAATGGGGCTTTTTTGTATCACCATGTTGTGGTGGAGCATTGTAAAATCAGAATGGGGCTTTGTGATATCACAATAGGATACTGTGACATCACAGCTCAGCATTGTCATGTGACATTGGATATTGTGACATTACAATGGAGCATTGGTGCAGCACAGTGGGAAACTGTGATGTCACATTGGGGCAATGTGGTGCCACAGTGCAGCATTGTTATGTTACAATGGGGCATTTCATGAGAAAGCTGGTTTTATAATGTTATATGGGAGCATTTTGATGTCATACCTGCTCATTATCATGAGATGGTGAGTCATTGTGATGTCACAGTGGCATATTGTGAATTCACATTGAGGATTTGAGATGTCTCAATAGGGCATTGTGATGTCCCACTGGGACATTATGTTACAGTTAAGCTTGGTGATGTCACAGTGGGATATTATGATGAGAGAGTGAAGCAATGTGATGTCACAGTAGACCACTGTGATATCACAATCCTTTACTGTGAGTCACAGAGGGGCTTTGTGATGAACAGTGGACATTGTGATATCAAAATAGGGTATTGTGAAATTCTAGTGGGTTTTTTTGATATCATATTAGGGTCTTATGATCTCATAATAGAGAAATCTTATATAAGAATTTTGCATTATGATGTCACAGTGGGGTACTGTGATAGCAAAATTGGGGTTTGTAATGTCACACTGCTACATTGTGAAATCAGAATTGAGCTTTGTGATGTCATATTAGGGAATTGTGAAGTCATAGTGGAATATTGTTATAGTGCATTAGGGCATTTTGATGTCACAATGGGGCCCAGTGATATCGTAATGGGCTTTTTGGTGTCACAGTGGCACATTGTGAAAACATAGAGGGGTTTTGTGTTTGCACAATTTGGTATTGTGATGTCACAGTTGAGCATTGTGATGGATGTGACAGTGGAGAATTGTATGTCACAGTGGAACACTGTGATGTCACAATGGGGTAATGTGAAGTCAAAGTGAGACATTGCTATGTTACTGTGGTGAATTTTGATGAACAAGTTAATTTTGTTATGCCATGTAGGTGCATTGTGTTGTATTAGCTGGGCATTATCATGAGACAATGAATAATTGTGATCTCACAGTGGGACATTTTGAAATCACAGTGGGGCTTTGTGATGTCACAATTGGGCATTGTGAGGTTATACTGGAATATTATGTTACACTTCAGCTTGGTGATGTCATAGTGGGAAATTATGATGGGAAAGTGAGGCAATGTGATATCAAATAGACCACTGTGATATCCTAGTGGTTAATGGTGATGTCACAGAGTGGCTTTATGATGAATAGTGGAGCATTGCGATATCACAGTGGGGCATTGTAAAATCATAGTGGGACATTGTGGTGTCATATTAGAATATTGTGATGTCACAATAGGGCATTGTTATATCACAGTTGGGTATTGGGATGTCACAGTGGGGCACTGTGATGTCAGAGTGAGGCATTGTGATAAACAATTTGGTTTTAATGTGTCATATGGGGGCATTGTGATGTAATGACTGTCATTATTATGAAACAGTGAGTCATTGTAATGTCACTGTGGAGCATTTTGGTATCACCATGGAGCATTGTGAAATATCAGTGGAGCTTTTTGATGTCACAATATGGCATTGTGATGTCACTCTGGGACATTATGATGTTATAATTCAGCTATGTGATGTCACAGAGACACATTATGATGAGAGAGTGTGTCATTGTGATGTCCCAGTAGACCACTGTGACATCACAGTGAGGAATTGTGATGTCATAGAGGAACTTTGTGATGAAGAGTGGAGCAGTGTGAGATCACATTTGGGCATAGTGAAATGATAGGCTCTCTGATGTCACATTGGGTATTGATATGTCAGAGTGCATCATTGTTATATCACAGTGGGGCATTGTGATGTCACAGTGGATTAAAATTGGGCTTTGTGGTGTCACACTGTGGCATTGTTAATTCAGAATGCAGCTTTGTGATGTCACAATAGGGTCTTATGATGTCACAGTTAAGCATTGTAATGTGACATTGGGTATTATGATGGCACAGAGGAGCATTGTTATATCACAGTGGGTCACTATGATGTCACACTGGTGCATTGTGATGTCACAGGGAGGTTATGTTCAGTCACAGTGGAGCACTGTGATTTTAAGAGTGGGGCTTTGTGAAGTAAATTATGCATTTGTTATATTACTATGGGTATTTTGTTCAGCCAGTTGGTCATTGTGCTGTGACAGTTGGGCATTGTAATCACATAGTTGGGTATTGTGGTGAGAAAGGTGGGTAATTGTGATGTTACTGTTGAGATTTCTGTTGTGCCTATAAGGTATTGTGATATCACTGAAAATTATGGTGCTATTACAATGGGATATTGTTATGTTACAGTGGGAATTGTGATGAAAAATGGTTTTATTATGTAATATGGGAGCATTGTGATGTGATGGCTGGGCATTACCATAAGGCAGTGAGTCATGATGTGGTGTCACAATGGGTCATCGTGAAATTAGAGGGAGGCTTTGTGATGTCACAATAAGTATTGTGACTTTACAGCTGAGCATTGTGATGTGACATGGTGTATTGTGATGTCACAGTGGAGCATTATTATATCAAATTGGGAAAATGTGATGTCACAGTGGGGCATTGTGATGTCAAAATGGGACAATGTGATGAACAAGTTGGTTTACTATGTCACATGGGAGCATTTTGATGTCATAGCTGGGCACTATCATGAGACAGTGAGCCATTGTGATTTCATGGTGGAGCATTGTTATAGTACAGTGGGGTATTGTGAAATCATGGTGGGGATTTGTGATGTCACATTAGGGTATTGTGATTTCAGAGTGAAGCATTGTTATATCACAGTGAGGCATTGTAGTATCACAGTAGGGCTTTGTGTTGGCAGTGTGACATTGTGGAAACACAGTGGGGATTTGTGAAATCATAATAGAATATTGTGATGTCACAGTTGAATGATGTGATGTGACATTGGGTATTGTTATGTTATGCAGTGCGGGGCTCCTTCCTGCTCAAGTAGTGCCGAGGGAAAGACCAGGCCTGCTGGTTCCTCCCTAGGGGTTGAGGAGGATGATGAGCAGTCGGACGACTCAGAAACCTCTCCTGGCCACCGGAGACAAACCACACTGAGTCGGGAGTCTTTTCCATGCAGAAACAACTCTCTTTATTACTCTGAGCAGTTGCCTATATCATGTTGGGGATGAAGGCAGGGATTTTAGGATGGGGGCAGAGGTAAGGGCCAATAGTAAACTTTAACTATTGAAATGGTAATTACAATTACCATGAGGAAGTAGCAGTCCAGAAGCCATTAGGCATCCTGCTGAGTCATAGCTGGCCAGAGACAGGTCACCAAACTTTAGCTAGGCTCAGGAAGTTCCACTAGGCCTCACGCCTGGGCCTTTCAGGGCCCAACATCTCCCCCTTTTGTTTTTTGTAAGAGCATTAGTCACCGTGGCCCCTGTCTTAGGTTGTCCCCCTCTGGGGATCTTACCCATCATTGAGTACCAGGTGTTTAGCTCGCTGAGAAGCCACTCCATGGCCTGTCTTAGGTTGTCCCCCTCTGGGGATCTTACCGGTCATTGGTCCCATGGAGGGCAGAGGAGGTGGCAGTGGGTCATCTGAGGCACTTAATTCCTGAGTTTCCAGCCTGTGGTATTTCAACCTGATGAAGTTTTATTGCCTCTAGCCACTGGTGAATAAATTGTGTAATTTTGTTAATTACACAAGGCCCAACAGTGAGGATAAGGAGAAGGAAGGGTAGGGGTCCAGGTAGAGGAAGGAGGTAGGGTAAGAAGTCATGTAAGCCCGTCCGCAGCAGGTTGTCCTGGGGGTCCTGTTGCCTCCTCTCCATGTCTTTCTGGAGCCTCTTAATCTTGTCTTGGACAATTCCTGATTTATTGGCATAAAAGCAGCATTTTTCCTGTAAAAACAAACATACGCCTCCCTTTTCAGCTGTTAGTAGGTCTAGTCCTCTCCTGTTTTGTAGGATTACCTTAGCCAGGGAATCTAGCTTCCAGAAATGATACCTACATCTGGGATTAAGGTGGCTGGGGCATAAAGGCCCGTCCAATTGCTGGGCAGAAAGTTATAGGCCATTTCGCCTCCGCAAACATCAGCCATTCCAGAAGACAGGCAGCATTGAGCACTGGGCTCAGTTGTGTTAAAAGTACAGAAGGAAGGATGAATGTATCTCACATCTATACTGGAATTGTTAGGGGAAGGTGGGGTCCAAATGCCCAGAGGAAACATTGGGAAAAGCTGGACAGGGATGGGGAAGGTGGCTGAGCAGCTTTTTAAGGTCATATGGACAACTGTACTGCAATCAGTCAGAGAGGCCCAGATTGGAGGCAAAGCCAGCAATCCTCCGCAAGGGAGGGAGTTATTTAGTTTAGCAGGGTGAAGGACCACTGTAGGAACAGTCCTCAGGGGCAGGACACTCCCTAGAGAAGTGATTATCAGTGTCCCCTTGTTCAGACAAATATTTTAGGTCCCTCACTGGTACCCAAATGGATCTTTTTCTTTTTACAAAGTTTTTTCCATGGACAAAACTTTTATGAGCTTCACACAAGTTTCTATCAAAAAACTCCTTTCTGTTACAGAGTTTTTGTATTTTAATTACTTCTCAGTACAAAAGACAATTAAGGCCAGCCAAATGGCTTCGACACTGAATATACATAATCTTGCTTACAAGTAGTTGCTAATGTCTTGCTGCCAGAATGGCTTCCTGACACTGAATGTACATAATCTTGCTTACTGTAGGTGCTATAGTTTTGCTAAACCCTTGCTATAGTTTTGCTAAAGTGTTGCTGCTGAAAGCCCAGAGCTATCGATACAAATCCAGCCAAAATGGCTCCCGACAATTCCCCCTTTTTTATTCAATATTTTTATGAACCGGGCCCCACCAGGCCTCGGTGTAGAAAGACTGTGTCTGTCTTAGGTTGTCCTCTATGATATTTAGGCCTTACCCGTCATTGGTACATGAATTCCATCATTCATGTCCTGTCTTAGGTTGACCTAACTCAAGAGAATCTTACCCATCTTTGACCACCAGCCTCTGCACGGGCTTTAAGATAATGTCTCAGGAAACTGAGGTCAGGTCTGTAGCTGTATCCCATGTATTTCTGCACAGATATCCATAAAGGATCTCAAAAGGCATTTAACGAGTATGGGCAGTAGATACAGAATGAGTAAAAGACAAACACCTGTAGCAGCAAAGCTTCCTATCCAAGAAGTGAGAGAATTTCATCCAGACAAGGCAGACTTAAAAGCAGATATTAAGTCATCAGCCACTTTAGCTGCATCAAAAGTAAGATGATTATTTTGTAAAGACAAAATCTCTGAATGTAACTGAATTAGATCTAAGGAAATATTATCATTGTGCCAAATATCTCTTAAATGTATTTTCCCAATGCTGTTAACTGTTATTATTATTTTAGAAATAACGCAAATCCATTGAAAATCTACATGACACTCCAAACGAGTTTTAACTTTTAACCTTAGTATATAGAGTATCTAACGGGTATCTATGTATGTATCTATGATAAGGATCAAGCCCAAGACCTTAAAGGGAGGTACAGTTTGAACTTTCTTAGGAACTACTTTAAAGCTGTGAGTATGAAGGATAGTTAGACATTAAAAGTACAATATTGAAGTCAAAAGCTACAGCATATTTAGGAACTCCTGTTAGGCACACTTTGTATATCTTTAGATTGAAATCTGAAACCCACCATCACACCTTAAGATAAACAATTGAATATATTGGGGTCCATTTATTTAAATTATCACATTTTTCCCTTGGAGTCTAATAGATTTATAAACATCACACATTATAAATTGTTAGAAAAAATTAAAATATTTAGGGTAAATAAGGCCCTTTTTAGTTGGTTGTGTGGGGGTAAGGATTCCCCCTTTTGTTTTTGTAATTGAGACTTGAGAGTTTGATTATATATTTTTTTAAATTATTTTTATTTATTTATTTGAGAGTGACAGACAGAGAAAGAGGCAGAGAGAGGGAGAGAGAATGGGCGTGTCAAGGCCTTTAGCCACTGCAAAGGAATTCCAGATGCGTGTGCCCCCTTATGTATTTGGCTAATGTGGGTCTTGGGGAGTCGAGCCTCAAACTTGGGTCCTTAGGCGTCATAGGCAAGCGCTTTAACTGCTGTGCCATCTCTCAAGCCCTTGATTATATATTTTAATAATAGCCTGGCCCTGGGGATTGTATAGGTTGCCTGTGGAATGTGAGATTTTCCAGGTCTGGAGAAAATCTACAAACGCCTTGCTTATGAAGTAGGGGCTATTATTTGTTTAAATTTGATCAGGCAGCCCAAGAGTTGTAAAACATTGAAGCATATAACTAATGGCATGTTTAGATTTTGTTTTTTTTCTGGCATGTGCCAATGTCCAGTAGGTGCAGGAAAAGGTCAGTGAGCCCAGTCACCACAAGATGGAGGATGTCCCCCCTGTCCCCATCTGGGTCAGTCCAAGGGGGCCACGTGGAAGTCTCCCAGAAGGTGGATTGCCTGCCATTTTCCAGTAGGGAAGGGTTGGGCACAGGCTGCCAAGAGGGGGGCCATCTATTTAAATTACCAAATTTTGCCCCTGGCTCCCAATAGATTTATAATTATCATATATTATAAATTGTACTAAATTTAATTTTAAAGGTCTCCACAGTCTTGACCAATTTAAGATATTGAGATTTGTAAAATTAAGCAAGTTAAATATTTCTAATATATAAAGGCACAGAGTAAACATTTTTTAACTGGTATAAGGTATAGTAAGGAAAGACTAAAACAATGTAAATTGAACCATCATAACCTAAAATTAGTCTTAGTACCTGTAACTTGCTTGAGGTGTTTTAGCTTAATCTTAAATCTCAGCCAGGCGTGGTGGTGCACGCCTTTAATCCCAGCACTTGGGAGGCAGAGGTAGGAGGATTACTTTGAGTTTTAGGCCACCCTGAGGCTTCATAGGGTGTTTCAGGTCAGCCTGGGCTAGAGTGAAATCCTACCTCGAGAAACCAAAACAAAGAAAAAACAAATATTAACTTTTTTTTAATTCAATATCTCTAGCTAAGCATATCAGTCTATTACAAATTTAACCTTGATTAAACTCTTTTTGGGCCTGGGCAGCAGGACGTAGCCAGCCCTTATGCCAGTAGCCCAGTTCCAATGAGGTTCCCTGTAGTCTTTCTTTCCTCTTAGAAAGCTTATAAGCTAAGCCTCGAAGTTTAATGCTGTCTGCACTTAGTATTTTTAAATTTTTATCTGAATAGTCCATAAAATTTGGCTTACCATTCCAGAAGACACATTTAGTTGTAAGTATCAAGTCCATATCTATTTTTTTAAAGCAAAGGTTCCAAAAGATTAACATCAACATGGTCAGGTTCATCTTAGCTTATCAGACAGCATTAGGTTTGTTGAGATAAATTTCCAGACCAGGCACAGTTATGGAGTAAGGAATATTTACTGAAGCTTACAGATCCAGGGGAAGCTCCATAATGGTAGAAAAAGCTGGCCTGCCTTCACAGGCCCAAGCAGAGAGAGAGAAAGAGAAGCACGAGCCTTTAGAAATACAAAAGCCGCCGGTGAACCGAAGGTGAAGGGGAAGAAAAGGGAATGAAGAGATGTTGACAAGTAAGTACAGGTTATAGAAGCAAAGGTTAGTGCACTAAATATGAAGACTGCCTCATAGCTCATGAGGGTATGCTCACCCACACACACTGATTACCTCCTCAACGACTGCCTCTCATGGGGTGCACTAGTCTGTCGGGGTTCCAGAGCCCCACGTTGGGTGCCAGACGCGGGGCTCCTTCCCACTCAGGTAGTGCTGAGGGAAGGACCAGGCCTGCTGGTTCCTCTCTAGGGGTTGAGGAGGATGATGAGCAGTTGGACGACTCAGAAACCTATCCTGGCCACCGGAGACAAACCACACTGAGTCAGGAGTCTTTTCCATGCAGAAACAACTCTCTTTATTACTCTGAGCAGTTGCCTATATCATGTTGGGGATGAAGGCAGGGATTTTAGGATGGGGGCAGAGGTAAGGGCCAATAGTAAACTTTAACTATTGAAATGGTAATTACAATTACCACAAGGAAGTAGAAGTCCAGAAGCCATTAGGCATCCTGCTGAGTCATAGCTGGCCACAGACAGGTCGCCAAACTTTAGCTAGGCTCAGGAAGTTCCACTAGGCCTCACGCCTGGGCCTTTCAGGGCCCAACAATGCAGCAATGTTATATCACAGTGGGACACTGTGATGTCACAGTGATGAAATGTGTCACATTATGGCATTGTGATGAACAAGTTGTTTTTTTATGTCATATCAGAGCATTATGTTATAGTTGGGCATTATCTTGAGACAGTAAGAGAGTGTGATGTCACATTTGAGCATTGTGATATCACAGTAGGCCATTATGAAATCCCTGGGTCTTTTTGATGTCACAATAGGACATTGTGATGTCCTATTGGGACATTATGATGTTACAGGTCATCTCTGTGATGATTAGAGTATTGTGATATCACAGGAGAGCATTATTATAACACAGTAGGGCATTGTAATGTCACAGTAGGGCTCTGTGATGTCATAATGGGGTTTGTGATATTACAGTGCATCATTGTGAAATTAGAGTGGGGCTTTGTGAAGTCACAATATGGTATTGTGACATCACAGCTGAGCACATTGATGTGGCTTTGGATATCACAATATTGGAGTAGAGCATTGCTGTGTCACAGTGGGACACTGTGATGTCACAGTGGGACAATGTGATGCTATGGTGGGGCATTTTGATGTCACAGTGGGGCATTGTGATGAACAAGTTGATTTTGTTATGTCATATCTGAATCTTATCATATCATAGCTAGGTATTATCATGGGACAGTGAGTTACTGTGATGTTACAGCGGAACAAGGGAATATCACAATAGGGCACTATAAAATCTAGTGGGGCTTTTTTTCCCTCAATTTTTATTAACATTTTCCATAATTATAAAAATTATCCCATAGTAATACCCTCCTCCCCCACACTTTCCCCTTTTCCCATTCTCCATCATATCCCCTCCCCATCTCAATCAGTCTCTCTTTTACTTTGATGTCATGATCTTTTCCTCTTGTTATGATGGTCGTGTGTAGTTAGTGTCAGGCACTATGAGGTCATGAATATCCAGGCCATTTTGTGTCTGGAGGAGCATGTTGTAAGGAGTCCTATGCTTCCTTTGGCTCTTACATGCTTTCCGCCACCTCTTCTGCATTAGACCCTGAGCCTTGGAAGGTGTGATTGAGATGTTACTCAGAACTCCAGTCACTTCTTTCCAGCACTATGATACCTTCTGAGTCATCCCAAAGCCACTGCCATCTGAAGAGAAGATTCTCTACCCAAAGTAAGAGTAGCATTAATATAAGGGTATGAATATTAACAGAAGTGCTAACTGGGCAGTTTGATAAGCATAGTATATACATTTTTCCAGACTTCAGTCAATGTTGCACCCTCCCATGGAGCGGGCCTCCAGTCCAATTGGAGGGCAGTTGGTTTCCACCATGACAGACGTGCTGCTATTGTACCTGTTGGCTCATTTGGCCTGCCTGGCCAATTATAAGGCTTGTAGTGTCCACTCTTGAGTATCTTCACTAATAGTATCTTTCTCCCATTGAACTACATGTAGAATGGCTTCTTCCAGCTTTCTGTCAGCTGGTCTACATGGAGGAGGTTATCAGCTCAGTTCCAGCAAGATTTCTCAGTGGTCTTGCAGCCCAAGTATGTGGAGTCTTCAGCAATAGGGTCTTACCATCTATTCCTAGTGGGAAACCAAGGGCAGTGGGGCTTTTTGATGTCCCAACAGGGCATTATGATGTCACATGGGAACATTATGATGTTATAGCTCAGTTATGTGATGTTACAGTGGGACATTATGATGAAGGAGTGGAGCATTGTGAAATCACAGTGCGGATCTGTGATGTCACATTAGAATATTGTTATGTCACACTGGAGCTTTGTTATATCACAGTGGAGTGTTGTAATATCACAGTGGAGCACTGTGATGTTACAATAGGTCTTTGTGATGTAGAGAATGATTTTGTGATGCCACAGTTTAGATTTTTGATATGACATTTGGTGTGATTGCTGGTTGCCCTGAGGCCACTGCACATTGGTTTCCCAGGGTTGTCCAGGCAACTGTGGAGCAGGGTCTTGAGTGACTATGACTTTGATGGGATGAAACAATCAGGAGACTGTGTCAGAGGACAGCTCATTTATTTGGTGGGGGGGTATGGATTATAAATGTTCATGTAATGGTGGGTAAAGTTATGTGGTACGGGTCACAGGAGGATTGGCTTTGTGAAGGCTGCTGGCTGATACCTCATTAACATATAGCGGCCTTCTGGGTGAGAAGTGAAACATCACATGGCCACAGGAAAACCAAAACCCAAGTCTTATCACGATATCCAGGTGCCCCAGGCAAAGGGAGGGAGTGGACCCACTCCTGCCAGTCCCAAGGCAAGATTATCAGGGTGTAAGTGCACTGCAACCTGGGACCCTTAGCTGTGCCTGACATCTCAGGCCTACTTAGCCTCCAATGGTCCAGGGCCCATAATTGTGCATGACACCTCCCCCCTTTTTTATAATGGTGCAGTATCATCACATTGAGTGAGGTCCTTGTAGTTTATCACAGGTTCAGACAGAGCTAGGAGATACATGAGAGCCTAATTGGTAGCAACCTTAGCAATGTTAGTTATTTGTTGTCTGAGAACTGTGATAAGGCAGTGGGCCACAAGTAAAAGGGTTCCTGTAATCAGGAGGGGGCCAAAGAAGGGGTGGAGCCAAGTGAATAAGGGGTTAGAGAACCAGGTGTTGGGGTCATTAGATTTATACTGGGTTGGGAATAGTTCATTGTAGATATAGGGTATTCAATGGTGGCATTCATAGGAACCATGGTTAGCATGGGATGGGTGGTGGATGCACAAAAGAAGCAGATAAAAGCATTGGGGTGGTTAGTAAAGGGAAGAACATACTTTCAGTTAAAATGGCAGTGTAGGAACCATGCCAAAGAGGCCTAGGGAAGAAAAAGCCAAAAATCCACAGTATAATACACTCTTCTGCTAAAAAGTAAGGTGTATAAGAAAATGCCAACAGCAGCAGAAAAGTAGGAGAGATCCAGGGAACCCAGAGTCCACATATACAGGATGAAGTGGCTCTGACAGCACTGGCACCACATCTGTGGGGCCACAGTTGTAAGGCTCGGCTTAAGCCACATGAAAAGCCAGGTGAGGGGATTTTCCAGTAACATGTAAGCTCTTCTCAAACTCAAGAAATGTGGAGAACTGCAGCAAACAACAGAGGATCAGATCGTGAGATAGAGGATCACATGGACCAGTGGGAGAATTAGAGCCACCATCCACAGTCTTCCCTCCCCTCACACCAGCTCAAGCACCAGCAAGCACCAGAGACCAGGGGAAGGGAGATCACAGCACCCAGAACTGGCGACCAGAGCAGCAATCCAATGACCTAGCCAGCCTACTTGAACCCACAGTGCACCAAAGAGGGACCCAAGCAGAAACACAGCATAACTGACACTGAAATCATCCTAAAAGGTAACTGGGATTACACCAGGTCAGTACCCGCTAAATAAGCCTGATATATAGGCCTGAACTGTAAGTTCTAATTGCATCTTCCATATAAGGATGAATTATATGTTAAATCTCATGGGTGGTTGGATTTGCCAATTTTTTTTGAGGTAGGGTTTAACTCTAGGCTGACCTGGGATTCACTTTGTATTCTCAGGGTGACCTTGAACTCATGGTGATCCTCCCACTTCTGCCTCCCAAGTGCTGGGATTAAAGGCATGTACCACCATGCCCAGTTTATCATTCTTAAATAAACTATATTTGGGGCTTCTTGTTTAATGCTTCTTGATTTATAGTGGCTTTGTTTGCTCTTCTGTTGTACCATAGGGAAGGGTCTCACCTAGCACCTTAAGCTCCTACCCTGAAGACATACAATTCAGATTGTTTGATACATCTAATAATACTGCAGCTAACTAGAAAATCCAAGCATTGAATTAATCCAAGATGCAAAAATATGTACATTATAACACAAGAAACACCAAATATCAAGACAATTTAAATCCACCGAAAAGTATTAATGCATCAGAAATGACCTCCAGTGAGAATGAGTAAGAGGAAATGCCTCAGAAATTTTTCAAAAGAATGATTAATGCTCAAAGAAGTCAAAGAGGAAATCAAAGGAATGAAAGAGGAAATCAAAGGAGACACAGGACACCAATTTAATAACCTCTGTAGCGCAATGCAAGACATAAATAAGGAAATGGAAATAAAGAAAAGTCAGTGAATTACTAGCAATGAAGAACACAGTTGATGAAATAAAACTCTGTAGAAAATACCACCAGTAGAGTGGATGAAGGAGAGGACAGAATATCTAAACTGGAAGACCATGTGGCAGATCTAATACAGCCCAACAAGGACAAAGACAAACTAATAGGAAAGTATGAATGTGAATTTCAAGATGTCAGGGACACTATTGAAAGATCAAACATAAGAATTCAGGGTATAGAAGCAGGAGAAGAATTTCACTCCAAAGGCATAGTAGGTGTTTTCCACAAAATCATAGAAGAAAACTACCCCAAAATTGGGATAGAGGTGCCAATGCAGATACAGGAAGCCCTTAGAACACCAAACAAACAAAACCTGGAAAGAAACTCTCCTTGCCATACTACAACTAAACTACCAAACATAGAAACCAAAGACAAAAGATTGAAAGAAGTTGAGATAAAAATCAAGTTACCTACAAAGACAGGTCCATCAAGATCACAGCAGATTACTTAACACAAACTTTAAAAGCCAGAAGGACATGGAGTGATGTATTCCAAGTTCTCAAAGAAATCAACTATCAACCAAGGTTACTTTATCCTGCAAAGCTATCCATTCAAACAGACAGAGAAATAAGGATATTCCACAACAAAAGCAGGCTAAAGGAATATTTGAACACAAAACCAGCTCTATAGAAAATATTTGAAAGAATCCTCCATGCTGAAGAGAAAGAAAAGCACACATATAAAGGACCTGGAAAAAACAAACAATACTCAAATACTATTTAACACAAGAGAGCAAAAGTAAAATTGAAAGAACTACAAAAATTGGCAAAAATAAATACACATCTTTCAATAACATCTTTTAATATCAATAGCCTCAATGCCCCAACCAAAAGACATAGATTTGCAGACCAGGTTAAAAATCAGGATCCTTGTATTTGTTGCCTCCAAGAAACTCACCTTTCTACAAAGGATGGACACTATTTTAGAGTGAAAGGTTGGAAAATGGTGTTTCATGCAAATGGGCCTAGAAAAGAAGCAGGGGTTCCTATCCTAATATCTGACAAGGTCGACTTCAGTTCAACATTAGGAAAGATAAGGAAGGTCACATTATATTGATTAAAGGCACAGTCCAACAGGAAGACATTACAATCCTAAACATATATGCACCTAACATGGGGGCTCCCAACTTCATCAAATAAATGCTATTAGAAATAAGGTCACAGATAATACCAAACACAGTTGTAGTGGGTGACTTCAACACCCTACTCTCACCAATTGACAAGTCATCCCAGCAAAAAATAAACAGAGAAGCATCTGGATTAAATGAGGTCATAGAGGAAATGGACCTAACAGATATATACAGGACATTTCTTCCAAATACTGCAGAATACACATTCTTTTCAGCAGCACATGGAACATTCTCTAAAATAGACCATATGTTAGGATACAAAGTAAATCTTAACAAATATAGGAAAATTGAAATAATTTCTTGCATATCTGACCAAAATGGGATCAAACTACAAATCAATAGCAAGAAAAACTATAGAGCATACACAAAACCATGGAAATTACTAGATGATGAATGGGTCAATGAAAAGATCAAGAAGGAAATAAAAAAATTCATAGAGTTAAATGATACTAAGAACACATCATACCAAAACCTTTGGGACACAATGAAGGCAGTACAGTGGTAAACTTATAGCTTTAAGTACCTATATTACGTAACTAAAGAGGTCTTAAGTAAATGACCTAATACTTCACCTTAAAGCCTTGGAAAAAGAAGAACAAGGCAAACCAAAAATCAGTAGATGGGAAGAAATAATAAAGATTCAGGCAGAAATTAATAGAATAGAAACCAAAAAGCAATTCAAAGAATCAATGAAAGAAAGAGCTAGTTCATTGAAAGGATAAACAAGATTGACAAACCCTTAGCAAATCTGACCAAAAGAAAGAAAGAAGAGACACAAATTAATAAGACTAGAGATGAAAAAGGAATCACAACAGATACCAGAGAAATTTAAAAAGTCATAGGGACATAATATAAAAACATTTACTCCAGTAAGTATGAAAATCTGAAAGAAATGGATGATTTCCTTGATTTATATAACCTACCTAAATTAAATCAAGATGAGATTAATCACTTAAATAGACCTATAACAAGTACAGAGATCCAAGCAGTCAACAAAAATCATACAACTAAAACAGTCCAGGCCCAGATGGATTCACTGGTAAATTTTACCAGACCTTCAAGGAAGAACTAACACCATTGCTTCTTAAGATTTTCATAAAATAACAAAAAAAAAGAAATCCTACCAAACTCCTACTACAAAGCCAGCATCACCCTGATACCAAAACCAGGCAAAGATAAAACAAAGAAAGAAAATTACAGACCAATCTCCCTCATGAACATAGATGCAAAAATTCTCAACAAAATAAAGGCAAACAGAATACAAGAATATATCAGGAAGATCATTCACCCTGACCAAGTAGGCTTTATCACAGGGATGGTTCAACATATGCAAATCGATAAATATAATACATTATAAATTGGATTGAAGGATGAAAATCATATGATCATCTCATTAGATGCAGAAAAAGCATTTGACAAAATCCAACATCCCTTCATGATAAAAGTCCTACAGAGACTGGGAATAAAAGGAACATATCTCAATATAATAAAGGCTATTTATGACAAGCCTACAGCCAACATATTACAAAATAGGGAAGGACCTAGAAGCTTTTCCACTAAAATCAGGAACAAGACAAAGGTGTCCACTGACCCCACTTTTATTTAATATAGTACTGGAAGTCTTAGCTGTAGCAATAAAACAAGTGGCACACTTAAAAAGGATACAAATTGGAACGGAAGAGATCAAGTTATCATTATTTGCAGATGACATGATTCTATAGATAAAGGACCCTAAAAACTCTACCAGCAAACTGTTAGAGCTGATAAACATCGATATCTATGTATCAGAATACAAAATAAATACACATAAATCAGTAGCCTTCCTACATGCTCACAACAAACACACAGAGGATGAAGTCAGAGAATCGCTCCCATTCACAATTGCATAAAAAATAATAACAAAGTACCTTGGAATAAACCTCACCAAGGAAGTGAAGGATCTCTACAATGAGAACTTTAAAACACTCAAGCAAGAAATTGCAGAAGACACTAGGAAATGGAAAAACATTCATTGTTCCTGGATTGGGAGAATCAATATTGTGAAAATGGCAATCTTACCAAAAGCAATCTACACATTTAATCCCCATCAAAATTTCAACAGCATTCTTCACAGAAATAGAAAAAATCATCCAAACATACATTTGTAATCACAAAAAATCTCGAATATATAAAACAGTACTGAGCAAAAAAAAATAAGACTGGTGGTATCACCATACCTGATTTTAACCTATACTACACAGAGCCATAGTAACAAAAGTAGCATGGTACTGGCACAAAAGCAGACATGTACATAAATGGAACACAATAGAGGACCCAGATGTAAGTCTGGGTAGCTATTGCCACCTGATATTCAATAAAAATGCCAAAAATACTTATTGGAGAAAAGACAGCCTTTTCAGCTAATTGTACTGAGAAAACTGGATATGTATCTGTAGAAGGATGAAAATAGATTCTTTTCTCTCTCCATGCACAGGAATTAAGTCCAAATGGATTAAAGACCTTAACATCAGACCTGAAACTCTGAAACTGCTAGAGGAAACCTTTCAACATATATATGTAGGGGAAACCTTTCAACATATTGGTCTTGGCAAAGACTTTCTGAATATAACCCCAATCTCTAAGGCAATAAAACCACAAGTTAACCACTGGGCCCTCAAGAAATTACAAAGATTTTGTATGGTAAAGGACTCTGAATAAAGGAAAGAAGCAACCTACGGAATGGGAAAACATCTTTGCCAGCTATACATTTGATAGAGGATTAATATCTAGGATATACAAAGAACTCAAAAAATTAAATAATAACAAATCAAACAAGCCAGTTGAAAAATGGGCTATGGAATTAAATAGAGAGCTCTCAAAAGAAAAAAAAAATACATATGGCATACAAGCATCTAAAAAATGTTCTACATCCCTACTCATAAGGGATATGCAAATTAAAACTATGTTGAGATTCCATCTCACTCCTGTCAGATTGGCTACCATCAAGAAAACAAATGACCAAAAATACTAGTGAGGATGTGGAAAAAGAGGGACGGAGGTTCCTAAGACAGCTAAAAGTAGCTCTGCAATATGACACAGCTACAGCACTACTAGGCATTCAACTCATTATGTTAGAGAGTTGCTCAAACATGCATATTGCTGCTCAATTCACAACAGCTGGGAAATGGAATCAGCCTAGATGTCCTTCAACTGATGAGTGGATAATGAAGATATGGCACATTTATACACTGGAATTCTACTCAGTGGTAAAGAAATATGAAGTTATGAAATTTGAAGGAAAATGGATGGATCTGGAAAGGATTATTCTAAGTGAGGTAACCCAGACCCAGAAAGCCAAGCAGTGCATATTATCTCTCATATGTGGAGCCTAGCTACAGATGATTGGACTTCTGTGTGAGTAGGAAGAAAACTCAGTAGCAAAGGCCAGTAAGCTAGAAAAGAGATATAAAGGGAAGAGAAAGGGAGGGAGGGATGTACTTAATAGGATGGTGTTTAATATTTGTAAGTAGAAGAATAGATTAATGGGGGTCAGCAGAACAGATTGAGTAAAGGAAATGTGGAGGGAGGGCTAATCAAAATCTAAGAGGATATAAGTAAAGCATATGGAAACCTGCTGTTTTGGATAATGGAACACTCAGGAGCTGTAGATAGTTGCTAGAAAATTTTTAGTACCAGGGATGGGATACCTTCCAGTGAGTTGTTGGCCAGAGAGGTCACTGATGCCCCCAAAACATTATAGGCCATTGCTTAGGCCCTTGGTTTCCCACCAGGAATAGATTGTAAGACCCTATTGCTGACACATACTTGGGCTGTAAGCCCACTGAGATATCCTGCTGGAACTGAGCTGATAACCTCCTCCATGTAGACCAGCTGACAGAAAGCTGGAAGAAGCCATTCTTCATGAAATTCAATGGGAGAAAGAGAAATCACCAATGAAGATACTCAACAGTGGACACTTCAAGCCTTACATTTTGCCAGCCACACCAAATAAGCCAACGGGTGCAATAGTGGCATATCTATCATTGTTGAAACCAACTGCCCTCTAATTGGACTGGAGGTCTGCTCCATGGGAGGGAATACTTCCCTGATACTAAAAACTTAAAACAGGTTTAGTCATGAGTCTTGGGGGTGTAACGTCTGCTGCTGTCTGGCTGAATGTATATACTGTGCTTATCATACTTCCCAGTAAGCTCTTCTCTTAATGTTAATACCCTTTTATTAATGCTACTCTCATTTTTCATAGAGAATCTTCTCTTTTTAGATGGCAGTGAACTTGGTATGACTCAGAAGGCATCATGGTGCTAGAAAAAAGTGACAGGAGTGCTCAGTCAGTACTGCAATATCTCTATCACTGCTTCCAAAGCTCAGGGTCTATTGTGGAAGAGGTGGCGGAAAGAATGTAAGAGCCAAAGGAAGTATTGGTCTCCTTACAACGTGCTCTGCCCAGACACAAAATGGCCTGCATATGGCCTGGGGCCCATGCATGTGCCTGACAGCTCCCTCTTTGGTTTTATAATGGAGCAATGTCATCACATTGAGTGAGGTCCTTGTACTTTATCACAGGTTCAGACAGATCTAGGTGATGCATGAGAGCCTGGTGGGTAGCCACCATAGCAATGTTAGTTATTTGTCATCTGAGAAATTTGATAAAGCAGGAGGCCACAAGGAACAGAGCTCCTATAGCCAGAAGGGGGCTAAGGAAGGGGAGGAGCCAAGTGACTAAGGAGTTAGAGAACCAGGTGGCGGGGTCATCAGATTTATAGCAGCCAAGTGTCTCCTTGCAGAGTTTTTTGAGGATTTTAACATTTTCATTAACAACATTTTATTCATTGACAAAAGAAAAAATTCTCCCAAAACCACACATGCCCCACCCCCATGTTCAGCAGTGATGAGGTTTTAGGCTCTAAAGTTTTGGAGTACCACACCCATGAGAGAGCTTAATTGTCTCTGAACAGACTCAAGGCTTTTGGTAGTGGGTACCATGGCCTGGTCAAACTTGTCTCAGAAGTCCCCTGCAAGGTGGTTGGTTTGAACAAGAGCAGCTCCTGCAGCATCAGACGCACCAAGGGATAGTGTCACACCTAGGTCCACCAGTAGGGGGATGAAAATCTCCCTCTGTTGACACAGGCAGGGATTGTGGGCCACTTTTTCTTCTTTGTAGAGATACAAATGTGGACCAATTAAGACTTGGGAACAATAATTTGGAGAGGAAATATTTATGAAAGGTGTAATTTGCCCTTGGCACCATAGGAGAGCAGGTGTCTTCACACAAGTGGTCTTGGTTATGGAAATATTGAGTTTTAGGAGGCATTGAGCTCTGGTCAGCTTGGAGTTGGACAGTCAAAGGAGCATACCTTGACTGGCATCAAAGAGGGGAATTTCAGTAAGGCATGGTTGGGAATACTTCATTGCAGATGTGGAGTATTCAAGGGTGGCATTAATAGGGACTGTGGTGGATACACAAAAGAAGCAGTTAGAAGCATTGGGGTGATTGGTAAAGAGGAGGTTGGCCACATGTTGCATGTTTTGTGCTCAGGTTATGGTGGCTTGTATCTTTTCCATGACTTGTTTTACCTGTGAAAGAATGTAGTGGTGAACAAGAATCCTGCAAGAAGTGGGGACAAGCTGTGTCTACAGATATGAAGGGCTGGCAGAGGGAGATAGTGAGGAGAGGCCAAGAACCTAAAATTTTTCTTGTGCACCATACCCAGCGTACATCCCAGGGATCTAATATATGTTTTTAATTTTTCACATTTTTTCTTTTTTCTTTCTAGG